>NC_057418.1:22218658-22246611 GCF_019320065.1 Cervus canadensis
CCTGAACTAATGATTAGGGGTTGATGAGCACACATCACGGTGGGCAACCCCAGTCTATGACCAGAGGCCCCATCTCTACCAGGCCCCAGGACCACACCAGGAGCCACGTTTAAATGCTGTGACTTTCCCCACTGCAAGTGGCATGGCCTAGCTTCAGGACACTCGGGGTCTGTGTTATGAGCCTTCAAGTAGAAAATGGCACGTAGCACCTTTCTGACCACAGACACCTGTGATGTCACGGTTTCTGCTGGGTCATCTGCCCAGGAAGCAGCTCCAGCCATGCTCATTGTTCACCAATTGTGACTGCTTTTGTGCTGAGACAGCAGATTGCAGCAGAGACGTAGGGTCTGCGAAGCCCAAAATATTTCTTATGTACCATTACAGGAAACCTAAGGCCACAGTGGTAGTTAAATGGAGATACGAGAGGGACCACACCCCTGCAGCCCTCGGGCTATTGTAGACTGGTACTTGTCTCTGTGTTTTTCCAGGATATTGTGTACACGGACTATTGGCGGATGGGAAGGTAGGGTCTGAAGTTTGAATCTGGAATTCACTAATACGGTAGCCTTCACCCCACGTTAATTTACTAGCTACTCAGGTCTCCATGAATGTCACAAGTCCAGGGCATGTGAAATGACTGCTGTGTGGTCTGTGGACTCAGTGGTAACCACTGTAAGCAGAACCTGGAGTGCTGTCCATTGATGGCCTGGTACTCCAAGCTTTGCTTCAACAATTGGGGGACCATGATGAGGCTACAGTTCCTGTGCATGATACTAGAAACACTAGGTGCAGTGTGAATGTGAGAGTAGTTTCTGCTTCTGCAGGTTCACTTACCCCAGCAAATAACCATGTGGCTCTTTGGGAAAGAATGGAAGGACTTTCACACTAGATGTGGTGATAAAGGGGCCCGCCTCTTTAGAACTTGGCTTCTCTCTTTGGTGGCTTAGATCTAAGAACTGGCTCAGATCCGGAAAATGGGCCTGGATCAGATGTTTGGTAGGGATGGCTGCTTTTGGCTTCCTGATCATCCAGCCTTGTGTTCTGTCTCTCTTTAATTCTTTCAATGGTACAGTTTGTATCTAGGTTCCTGCCCATCTGTTTGCCTTTAGGATCGCCCTGTGCTATGAGCCAGCATCATATTCTCTGCAGTCAGGCCCTGGCTGGCGCTGAGACTCTCTAATCACTTTGACCCCTTCACCTCTTTTCTGCTGACCTAGAGCACCCCCACCTGGAATCTGATTTTTCCGCAACTTCCATTCCTGTTCCTGATGGAAGCCCACAGGAACACCATGTCCTACCACTATCCCTGATCTTCTGCAAAAGTCATCCTTGAGCTATTGCAGATGCTTCTCATCCATGTTTTCCTCTCAGACACCATAGAGTCCATCAGGCTTTCCCATGGAGCTGGTGGACTGCACACACTCCTGCCCTTTCACACCGTGTCCGCCCTGCAGAGTCACTTCTCTGAGCCTTGGATCCCCTCCTCTACCACCTGCCTCGGAAGTTCTGGACTTTCTCTTTCGTGCCATGTGGGCCAGGCCTTTCTCCAGGCTTCCAAGTCCCATCCTAGTGGGAGATCAGCAGCATCTCCCCGGCCTTGCTAAGCCCAGTGACCCATAAGTATAAACTCTCCCTTCTCCAGCTTTGGGTTCTGTGCTCATCCTCCCCACCCACACCCCCACTGGCTGTGACCCGCTTCCTCAGGAACAGCCCCCTTACCCTCTGCATCTCCCACAGGACACTCAGAGAGAACCTGACATCCTCTGGGTTTGGGCCTTTCCTTCTGAACCAGCCTGGCCCATCCCTGGAAACGTATGTGTCGGTTAATGCCCGGGTGGAGCTCGTGAGCAGAGTGGAAACGGGGCGTATCCAGGGCTGTGGGGTTTCTTGTCTGCCTGAGGCTTCGTCGCCTTCCTCAGTCGTGCCTGGTGAGGAGTGGGGGGCAGGCGGGGGTCCTGCTCTGTCAGCCCAGCCCGCAGCCTTCCTCTGCTGTCACAGACCTGGGGGAGGAGGCCTACGGGTCTTCTTCTCCCACCCTCACCCTCTCTGCGGTTTGCCTTCACAGACGCTCACTCTCTGTCCTGTAACTTCACCATCGATCCTCAGCCCAGACCTGGACAGCCGTGGTGTGAGGTTCAAGGCCAGGTGGACGGAGAGGTTTTCCTCTCCTATGATTGTGGTCATGCTAAGATCATATTCACAAGTCTGTTGGGAGAAGAAGTTAAAACCATAACGGCCTGGGGTACACAGATCGAAACACTCAGAGACATCAGGGACCATCTGCGTGACTTTACACTGGAGAAACCCACGGTCACAGGTAAGTTAGAAAGTCCAAGTACAGGAGGAGCAGATCAGGGCTTAAAAATGCTGTTGGATGTTGGTCTTTCCCTAATCGTCTATTGGAAAGAGCAAGTGTTGCATGAGAGGCCAGGGCCAGATTAGCTGAGGCCAGGGGACGTGGACCCAGGGGAGGTGGACTCAGGCGGGGCAAAGAATCTGTCAAGCCCAGAGGCTGAAGTCTTTCTTTCCCACGGTGGGAGCAGACCCTCTCACCCTGCAGGCCAGGATGACATGTCGCTGTGAGGATGACAGACACATCAGTGGATCCTGGCAGTTTGGCTTGAATGGACAAATGAGCCTCCACTTTGATTCGGAGAATGGACACTGGAGAGTGGATCACCCTGGAGGCAGATGGATGAAAGAGAAGTGGGAGAATGACAGAGCTGTGACCGAGTTCCTGAAGAAGGTCTCCATGGGAGACTGTCCGGCCTGGCTTCAGGATTTCATGGTGTGCTGGGAGAAAATGTTGAAGACCTCGGGTAAGTGAGAAGGGAGGTAAAGTGACAGTCCCCTCACGGTGACATGGACCCACCCCTCTGTGTGTGTGTGTGTGTGTGTCTGTGTGTGTGTGTTTGCAAAACTGATCCATCAGAGGTGAGTTGTCCTGGGAGACCAATGACCCGGGGATGCTCTGTCATCCTCCTTCCTCTTCCACCTCCTGACGTCTCTCCTCACAGCACAGGCCTTTCTGGGACTGAACATGGATTTTTGCTGATCCCAAACCTGTAGACATCTTTTTGATTTCTGGGATTTATTTCTCACTGTACCCTCTTTCCAGAGTCTTCTTTTAAATGTTACCAATCCTCCTTTTGGAAATCTGTCAACACCACCTCTGCTGTCAGCTCCTGAGGACTCCATCCTCACGTTACCGTCTCTGATGTCACAGCAGGACTGAGTGGCTGTGTTGGAAACCTTGCTCCCCCATTAGCTGTCAGAGCCCCTGAGGACTGGGCTCCTCCCTTCCCCCCATCTCACCTGCGGACCTGTCACTGGGGCCTCCATGTGATGGGTGTAAACTGTCTGCACAGTAGGGGTACCTGAGTCGGGGTGGGGGTGAGGAGGCATCTGCCGAGTTCGGGGTCTGGACAAGGGCATCACTCTTACTCTCCTTGCAGCATCACCGACCTCGGGCCCCCCTACAGTGCAGCCCACGGCCACAGCCATCGATCTCACCACAGGGATCGCCGTCGGGGTTCCAGCCAGTTTCTGCATAATGGGCATCATAATAGTCTCTATCCTTTACAAGAAGGGGTACTGAGGGCAGAAGTCAGAGGGAAGGCAGGGGCACAGGGCCTGGT
Source organism: Cervus canadensis (assembly GCF_019320065.1). NCBI lineage: Eukaryota > Metazoa > Chordata > Mammalia > Artiodactyla > Cervidae > Cervus > Cervus canadensis. The sequence continues at coordinate 22,222,297 of NC_057418.1, forward strand.
GTGAGGACAGGGAAGTTAAATCCCAGCCAACCCCTGACCCTCACTGAACCTCCTCATCCTGGAAATGAGCCGGTGAATAAGACTCATATAACCTGAGAGCAAGAACTCAGACAAGCTCAGGCCTCAGTTCTGATAGCACCTCAGTGTCAGATGACAGTGGGAAGTGGGGGGTCCCTGGGGGTCTGTTGAAGTTAAAAGGGTTTAGCCACGTCCCCTGACTGAGCACAGACCGCTGGCTGGCAGGGCCCAGGGTGGGTGGTGTGAGAACAGCAGACGCTCAGGGCGAGGGCAGGACTCCCGGGGCTGAGAGCAGCATGGGGGCTCCACATGACGTGTCAGCGGGGAGGGGACCCACCCAGGGGCCGAGATGAGAGGGGCCGGGCTCTCAGCCCAGGAGGAAGGGCTGGGAAGGCCTTTGCAGACCCAACTCCAAAGGCCTGTTCTCACAGGAAGTGGCTTGGGCCAAGCAGGCAAGGCAGGAGCCCCACAACAGAGACTGTGGGAAGGGGCGAGGCCAGGCCTGTGCTCCTGGGGCAGCAGCAGTTCTGACTCAGCCTGTGGCCTGCCCGTCACCAGCCTCCTGGGGACCCAGAGCCTCCATCACTGAGTGGCCCTGCCTTGAGCAGAGGTGCCTGGGGATGGTGGGCCTGAGCTGGGGTGGAGGCACCCAGTGGGCGGGCCCAGGAAGAGATGGGGGGCAGGGACCCTGGTCCTGAGAGCTGTGTGTGCTGCTGGCTCAGAGGCTGGAGGGGAGCGAAGGGAGGAGGTTTGCCTGCAGCCCCCCAGGGCTGTCAGGAGGCAAGGCCCCTCCTCCGGGACCTGCTCCCTGGTCCTTTAGGCCCCCCTCGGGGGGAGGATCCGGACCTGAGTGAAGGGAGCAGATTGATTCCTCACTGGCTCCAGTCCTGAGCCTGAGCAGGGGGTGTCAGGGCCTGGGGTAGGGGTGGGAGTGAAGGACATAGGAGCCCCTAGTGAGGGTGGGGCTTGGAGGCTGGGGAGTGGCAGCCCCAGGAAAGTGATGGGATTCCTCAGCCTTCTGGACCAATACCTCTTTCTCCTCTGCAGGGGATGCTGCTCCCATCAAGCCCCTGACAGGTGCTCTGTCAGCCTCAGGATTCAGTCTTTGCTTGGCCACCTTTGTTCTCTTTCTGTACACTTTAGAGCCAGGAGATCAGACCAGTATGCAGAGTCTGCCTTCCAGTTGTGCTGACCCAGATGCTCATTGTCTTCTGACCGGCCATACGGTGAACAGCCTTCCCAGTCTCTTTTTTTCTTCCCATTCTCTTTTGCCTCTTTCTCTTGGTGCTAAGTGATGGAATCCCTGCACTGAAATATTCACCTTCCTGAATAAGAAATCTCCTCAAACAGGACACTTTCTGTCTTCTCCTAGTTTGTGAGAAATCAGATTCTTCTCTGTATGGCAATCTCTTTGTTGGAAATGATGATAATGGAAGAAAAATGCCATCTGCTATTACAGGACTCAAGGGTTCTTTCTACGGGCAGAGAAACAACTTCAGAGTATTTTCAACAGAATAAAATATTATGTCTGAATGTCTCTTTTAGTCATTTTATTTCATATAGTAATATTCAAGTCAGTATTTCGCTATTACAAAACATATAAATACTTCAAGCTTCTTTTTCTAATCAAGGAGGCAACTCAGGACATTTCACCTTTTTTCCACCTTCTGGGATTAAACAGAACTGATGATTGAGCTACATTTATTGTGGAAGCGAAGAATAAAAAGAAAGCTCTTAAAGTAACATGCAGTCTAGCTCTCGATCCCAACAGTATCCTGATAACCTGGATCCAAAGATCTATTCTGGAACTTGAGCAATAAAATCGTTGTTTATTTCATCGAGATCTGCACCCTCAGTGGTGACTCTGCTCTGTTCCTCTATGCCTCCTCCTCTGCAAGGAGGAGCCAGACTTCACCACACAAACTATGTCTGTTTTGAAAAGTAGGTTTATTTCCCCATTGTCAGAGGATCATATTCAGAATAGATCAGGAATTACTACAAATAAAGAAGATAAATTGTAACTTTTTGGCCACTGATTGAGCGGTTCACATATGGTGAATTGTTGTTCAGTCGTTAAGTCGTGTCCAACTCTTTGCGGCCACATGGCTGCAGCAGATGAGGCTTCCCTGTCTCTCAGTATCTCGAAGAGTACTGTCAGACTCATCTCCATTGAGTCAGTGATGCCATCCAACCATCTCATCCTCTGTTGTCCCCTTCTCGTCCTGCCCTCAATTTTTCCCAGCATCAGGGTCTTTTCCAATGACTTGGCCCTTCACATCAGGAATCAAAGTATTGGCGTTTCATCTTCAGCTTCAGTCCTACCAATGAATATTCAGGGTTGATTTCCTTTAGGATGGACATGTTTCATCTCCTTGCAGTCCAAGGGAATCTCAAGAGTCCTATCTAGCTCTACAATTCAAAAGCATCAGTTCTTTAGCACTCAGCCTTCTTTACGGTCCAACTCTCACATACGTGCATCACTACTGGAAAATCCATAGCTTTGACTGGACAAACATTTACTGGCAAAGTGATGTCTTTGCATTGCACATCCTACTCAGCATCTTTCTTTTTTCTTCTCAAACCAATTTTATCACTTGACTTTGATGGTCAGTTTTGGTTTCTTATCATGCATGTGTTCACTAGAGGACCATTTTGGTTTCCTTTAAGTACTTTTCCTTTGCTTTCACAACTTGACCAACTGTTTGATGTAAAAGGCCTGGCTTCTGGCCTGTCTTGGCTTTTGACATGTCTTTTTCCAAAGCTTCATTAGTTCTACTCTTGGATTTAAAGTGAAAGGTGTGTGATTCTTCCCCTCACTCAGACATGTAGAGGCCACTGTAAAATTATTTTTTTCTTTTCTTTAGCTTTTCTTCCAAGGAGCAAGCATCTTTCCATTTCTTAATTAAAATTAATTTTCATTGAATGGCTGCAGTCACCTTTCACAGTGATTTGGGAGGCCAAGAAAATAAAATCTGCCTCTGTTTCCACTATTTCCCATATTGTTACCATGAAGTGATGGCCCCAGATGCCAAAATCCTAGTTTTTCAAAATTGAGTTTTAAGTCAGCATTTTCACTCCGTTCCTTCACCTTCCGTGAGAGGCTTTTTAGATGCTCTTCACTTTCTGCCATTCGGGTGCTATCATCTGCACATCTGAGGTTGTTGTTATTTCTCCAGGCAATCTTGATTCCAGCTTGGGATTCATCCAGCCCAGCATTTCACACAATGTACTCTGCATAGAATCTGAATAATCAGAATGACAACATACAGCCTTAACTTGCTCCATTTTTGAGCCAGTCCATTGTTCCATGTCTTGTTCTGACTATTGCTTCATGTCCTGCATATAGGCTTCTCAGGAGACAGGTAAGCTGGTCCCGTATTCCCATCTCTTTAAGAATTTTCCACAGCTTGTTGTGATCCACACAGTCAAAGGCTCTTGCATAGTCAATGAAGCAGAAGTAGATGTTTTGTGGAATTGCCTTACCTTTTCTGTGATCCAGCGGGTGTTGCCAATTTGATCTCTGCTTCCTCTGCATTTTTAAATCCAGCTTATACATCTGGGAATTCTTGCTTCGCATACTGCTGAAGCCTAGCTTGAAGGATTTTGGGCATGACCTAGCTGTGAGATGTGTATACTGCTATGGTAGCTTGAACATGAAAACTGACCATTTCCAGTCCTGTGACCATTGTGGAGTTTTCCAAATATTGAGTGCCTATTCAGTGCAGCATTTTAAGAGCATCATCTTTTAGGATTTTAAATCATTCACCTGGAATTCCATCACCTCCACTAGCTTTGTTCTTAGTAATTCTCCCTAAAGCCCACTTGACTTCACACTCCAAAATATCTAGCTCTAAATGAGTGACCACACCACCATGGTTATTGGGGTCATTAAAATCTTTTTTGTACACTTCTTCTGTCTATTTTTGCCACCCCTTTTTCATCTCTTCTGCTTCTGTTAAGTTCTTGCTGTTTCTGTCCTTTATTGTGTCCATCTTTACATGAAATATTCCCATGGTATCTCCAATTTTCTTGAAGAGATCTCTAGTCTTTCCCTTTCTATTGTTTTCCTCTATTTGCATTGATCATCTAGGAAGCCTTTCTTATCTCTCCTTGCTATTCTTGGGCATTCTGCATTCAGATAGATAGATCTTTCCTTTTCTCCTTTTCCTTTCGCATCTCTTCTTTTCTCAGCTATTTGTAAGGCCTCCTCAGACAACCATTTTGCCTTCTTGCATTTCTTTTTCCTGGGGATGGTTTTGGTCAGCACTTTCTGTATGACGTCATGAACCTGCATCCATAGTTCTTCAGGCACTCTGTGTACCAGATATAATGCTTTGAAGCTATTTGTCACTTCCACTGTATAATAGAAGAGATTTGATTCAGGTCATAGCTGAATGGCCTAGTGGTTTTTCCTACTTTCTTCCTACTTTCTTCAATTTAAGTCTGAATTTTACCATAATGAACTCATGATCTGAGCCACAGTCAGCTCCCGGTCTTGCTTTTGCTAACTGTATAGAGGTTCTCCACCTTTGGCTACAAGGAATATTACCTGTCTGACTTCAGTATTGACCACCTGCTGATGTCCATGTGTAGAGTCATCTCTCGTTTTATTGGAAGGGTGTTTTTCCTAGGACTAGCGTGTTCTCTTGGCAAACTCAAATAACCTTTTCCTTCCTTCATTTTATACACCTAAGCCAAACTTGCCTGTTCCTCCAGGAATCTCTTGACTTCCTACTTTTTCATTCCAGTCCCCTATGATCAAACGGACATCTTTTTTGGTGTTAGTTCTAGAAGGTCATGTAGGTCTTCACAGAAGTGTAAACCTGTGAAAGGTTTGAACATATCCTGAATAGTCAACCTGACAAAAAAGCTGCTGGGATATCCTCACATATTGATATAAATGACAGCCTTTTTAATAAATCAGGATCAAGGGGTACCAGAAATGCAATAACAGGAATTTTCTCACATCGTTTGGAGGAGTAAAATTGAATAATGTCCTGAGATGTCTATTTCACTGTATCTCAACGGTAGATCATTCACTCATCCTACTACACAGTCAACCCAGTGTTAGTTCCAAATGGAAAATGTGGACCAAAAGTCATGTAGATATAGCAAAACCTCAGAGATAGTCCAGCTTGGGTTCCAGACCAGGGCAATAAATTGAATATCATAATAAAGAGAATCAAACAAACTTTCATTTCCCACTTTGTATATGGCTTTGTTGACACTGTCTGAGTCTGTTAAGTGTGCAATAGCTTTATGACTAGATAAATAATATACTGAGTTTAATCAACAATGCTGTGTTTCTAAAATAAAGTTGTTTGAGCATCATCTGTGCTTTCACGAGGTAAAATGTTTTTGCTGGTGGAGGGTCTTGTCTCAGTGCCGATGTCTGCTGCCTGATCAGGGTGGTGGTTGCTGAAGGTTAGGGTGGGCAGGGCAATTTCTGAAAAGAGGACAACAATGAGGTTTTCCACATCCTATGACTCTTCTTTTCACAGATTTATCCGTAGCATGCAGTACTCTTTACCAGTGTTGGCATCCATGAAAATAACATGGATCTCATTGTACTTCTCCATCAGGCTCTTGGATGCTTTGTCAATCAGCAGTAATATCTTGAAAGGAATCTTTCTTTCTGAGCAGTAGATCTCCATCGTGGACTTGAAATATTTGGCCACCAATGTTGTAAACAGATAGGCTGTCATCCAGGCCTCATTGTTTCATTTACAGAGCACAGGCAGAACAGATTCAGCCTAACTCTAAAGGGTCTTAGAATTTTCCAAGTGATAAATGACCATCGACTTCCAGTAATCTGCTGCAAACAGTCCTTGTCAAGAGAATCAGCCTGTTCTTGGAATCTTTGAAGCCAGGCATTGACTACTCCTCTCCAGGTATCAAAGTCCTGGTGGGCATCTTCTTCCAATAGGTGGCCCTTTTGTCTGCACTGCAAATGTCTAACTTAGTAGGTCACCTTCATAGATTATCTCAGCTATATCTCTTGGATAACTTGCGGCAGCTTCTCTGTCAGGTCTTGTACTACACTCTGCACTTTATTTTATGGAGATAGCTTCTTTCCATAAGCTTCATGAACCACGCCCCTGCTATCTTCAAATTTTTGTTCTGCAGCTTTTTTACCTCTCTTAGCCTTCATAGAAATTAAGAGAGTTAGGGCTTTGATCTCAGAAAATATTGTTGCTGGTTGGATCTTCTATCCAGACCCACAAAACTTTCTTCATATCAGCAATAAGGATGTTTTGCATTCTCAGAAACAGACTCCCATATTTAAAGAGTGAACTTTCAGTTGCTGGGGGAAGGAGGCAGAAAGGGATAGTTAGGGAGTTTGGGAAGGTCATGTACACACTGCTCTACTTAAAATGGATAACCATCAAGGACCTATGTATGGCATATGGTGTGTCTGTGTGTGCACACTCTGTGTGTCCAACTCTTTCTGTCCTCATGGAGTGTACCCTGCCAGCTCCTCTGTCCATGGAATTTTCCAGCAAGAATACTGGAGTGGGTTGGCCTTTCCTTCTCCAGGGATTTTCCCAGCACAGAGATCAAACCCACAACTCTGCTCAGTGTTAACGTGGCTGCCTGTCAGGAGCGGAGTCTGGGGAGAATGGATACATGTATGTACACGGCTGAGTCCCTTAGCTGTTCACCTGAAACTATCCCAACACTGTTTGTTAATCAGCTACACCCAATAAAGCATAAAGTCTTTTAAAACTAGACTGTCTTTTAGTTGAGTATTTGGAGCAAATTCTGGGGAAAAGATGAAAGAGAGATGAAAAACCCAACTGCCACTTTTGAAGAGCCCAGAGCAAAAGCAGCATGCCTCACATGCCCCCAGCACACAACAACATTTAAGGGATCAGCAGGTCACCTAAGCCACCCCTCTGTCTGACCCCTGGGCACACCCCTCCCCTCACCCCATAGAAGGAACCAGCTCGCCCCACCACCTCGGGGAGCGAGCAAGGAAGGAACCTGTCATTTGTTCTCGCTCCCCTCTGCTGCAGCAAGAGCCCCAATAAAGCCTTGCCTCAATTTCTTTTGATTAAGAAATTTGATTTATTTCTATCGTCTTTCCTCTGATTGATTTCTATTGATTAAGGAGTCCAAGAGCCTGGTGTGTAACAATTTGGGGACAAGAGACACATGGGGGCTGGGAGGAGGACTGGACACAGGCTTGGGTGGGGCAGCAACTTGGTGGGTTCAGGTGATGGATGTGTCAGGGGAAGACTCTCACGCATAGGCCTGGGGGACAGGGGCCTGGGTTTAATCTCTGGAAGAGGCAACATGGGGAGCACGTAGCCCCAGTGGAGGAGGCTGGTGAAGAGGCAAGTGACTAGGAGAGCAGGAGAAAGACAGAAGGACAGCGTTAGAGTCCTGGTCAGGACAGCCAGGTGGGGGACGACGGGCCTCTCTGGACAGGCCTAGCCACCCCAACCTGTGCGGCTCCTGCCACCTGGACACAGAATAGACCCCAGATGGGAGTGGAATCAACAGGAGGTGATTTTAATGAGTGTTGACAAGGAGCATACTTCCAAGAACATGAAACTCCACCTGATTGCTCTTGTTACTTCCCTAAAACTCTGCTGGCATCCATTTCCACATCTGTCAATAGGGAAGCCAGCCTCACTCAGTGACAAGACATGAAATGGAGCATGCCCGTGCTGAGGGGTCAGCACGACCGTCCGAGGTCAGGGCTCAGTCACCCCTGAAGCTAGCAAAGGCCAAGAGCCCCATGATAACAGAGAGATGGGGCACTCTGTCACAGACGTTGACCTCTCAATGTTATTGGTAGACCCACTTCCCAAGAATTAGGAGGTCTTGTCAGTCCCAACGAGTGATGGATGATCTCACTCTTCATCAGCGGATAGCCCTGAGATTTGAACGTGAGATGCTCAATGCTGCTTGGACACTGCCTAAAAGTAAAGTATGAGGGGGAAGAAAATGGATCACACAGGCTACCAGTGTAGATCCCCTGGAGGAGAGCATTGCAGTCCACTCCACTATTCTTGCCTAGAGAATCCCCGTGGACAGAGGAGCCTGGCGGGCTAAAGTCCATGGGGCACTAGGACTCAGACAGCTGAAGCAACTTAGCTTGCAGAAACGCATCCGATTAGAACAAGCAGCCGGAAGAGACCGCCAGGGGGCGCCCGGGGGCAGCACAGGCTCCCTGTCTCCACGGGAACCTGGAAAATCGGGTTCTGGCCTCAGTCCTCAAACTTCTTCTAATGAGCAATTACCTCGGCTCACAAAAGGTCTAGGACTACTCTGGGACAGAAACTACTAGAAAGTATATTGCTGATGACACGGCAGTTAAGGGCTGTCTCCAGGCCCTTTCAAGAGACCCGCAGAGTTCTCCGGTGGGGGTGGCGTGTTTGGGGCGGGGGGTGAAGGGGAATCGAGTCTTTTAAGAAAAGCAGGGCTTCCCTCGAAGCTCAGTCAGTAAAGCCTCTGCCTGCAATCCCAGGGTCCGGCCTCGATCCCAGGGTCAGGAAGACCCCAAGGAGGAGGGCATGGCGACCCACTGAAGGACTCTTGCCTGGAGAATCCCCACGGACAGAGGAGACGGGTCCAGACCTCCGGGTCGCAAGAGTCAGACACGACTGAGCGACCACAGGAAGACTGCAGGCGGGAATGGGCAGGAGGGCTGAGGGGCCGGAAGGACTCGGGGGAGAAAAAAAACGCTGAGGGACAGGAGGAGCAAGGAGTGCGTCAGGAGGGGGCGCTACTGCCGGCGTCAGTGACCCGGGGAGGAGGCCCGGGCGAAGAGTGGACTGAAATGCGGGGCGAGCTATACACAGCTTCTCGCGAAGTCGGATCCAACCAGTTTCCAGGTGGGGATGGACTGGACGGCTGGACCCGGAGCGCCTCTTGGTTTCCCGGCTCTGGTTCTGCTCCTGCCTCTCATGTTCTGCCCGGCGGGAGGCGATGAGCTCGGGGATTAACCTGCGGGGAGCGGACACGGGGCCTTAAGACCCGAGAGGGATGGGGGTGTCCGAGGCGGTTCAGGAAACGCCGCGGCCGGACCGCCTCCTGCTTTTAAAGCTCCGCGCGCTCCTTTCCCGCTGGGCTCCTGCTCCCCGCCCCCACTCGCGGCTGGTGCCGTCCCCCGGCAGGGAAGAGACAAGATCTGGGTGAAAAAGGAATCCCAAGAGGAAAGGAGGGGAGGCTGGAAGACGCGAGAGCCAGGGCGGCGTCACGAAATGCTGCTGCAGCCTCTCGACCCCCACGTGGAGAATTCGGAGCCACTGAAGCGGGTGCAGGAAAGGTGGCGGCCGCTTCCGAGGGACCGAACCCACGGGGTTCAGAAGGCCGGGAGGAGTCTGACCAGTTGCGTTGGCCGCAGGGGAGGTGGGGGCAGAGATGGACAAGGGTCTATGGAGTCCGACACCTGGGCGGGGGACGGGGGGTCAGTGCAGGAGGGAGGGGCGGGGAGATGGGTGGAGTCTGGCCTAGGAAGCCTCCTTAGAGTCCTGCTTGGTTACAACACTATTTTTTCATATCCCTCCCCGTCCCAAGAACTTCAGGGCCTCCAACAACTTCCCATCTGTGAAGGGATCCTAAGACTGCCCTCTGTCAACTGGCACCCTATCCTCTTGCCTGAGAATTCACCCCAGCAGAAGCCTCCCAGCCTGGCCCCCAGGACATAAAGCAGGAGAGTTGGGAGAAGAGTTTCCCAAAGTGTGAGACACAGGGCACCTTCTACCCTTCGGTCTGACATTCATCTTCTCTGAGACTATGGAGACAGTGGCCTATAATAGCTATTATTTAAGACAGGAGTTGGAGAACCTTTTCTTCAAAAGACAGTAAATCTGTTGGTGTAGACAGGTTCTTTGGTGTCTGTGTGCATTATACATCTCCACATTTGTGGTACAAGAGTAGGCAAAGACGACATGAAAAAACCAAAAGAACCATGTGACTGCCCTGGGTCACAAAACAGTAACAGATGACTCATCCCCCACGGACTAGTGCAAGGGATGCCTTAGCTGCCTGTTGGGGAAACAAACACTTGCTCTGTCCTACCTTGTAGGTTCCGGGTGGTGTGAATGTGAAAGCGGTGTGCGTCCAGCAGATATGGGCTAATATCCCCTGACAGCCTCTGCTCTAGAGTGGCTTCCTTGGTCCATGGAGATACAGGAGACACTGCATGAAACCACAGGCATGAGCAGAGAGTAGTGTGTGCACGCTAAGTCGCTTCAGTCATGCCCAACTCTTTATGATCCTGTGGACTATAGCCCACCAGGATTCTCTGTCCAAGAGATTCTCCAGGCAAGAACACTGGAGTGGGTTGCCATGCCCTCCTCCATGGGATCTTCTCTCACCCAGGCATAGATCCCACCTCTACTCCAGGTCCGAAATTGCAAACAGATTCCTTACCGCTGAGCCACCAGGGCAGGCCCTGGAAAATATTAGTCCTAAACAATTCTGATGTCAGGGCTAGGCCACCTGCTGCTCTCTCTTTTTTTGCTGCCTCTGGCCCTTCTTATGCCAAACCACAATATCACTTCAATCCTATGATGGTTGGTCTATCTGAACTAATGATTAGGGATTGATGAACCCAGATCATGATGGACAATGATGGACATTTAATGACCAGAGGCCTCATCTCTACCAGCACCCAGGACCATACTAGGAGCCACATTTATATGGTGTAGTATTCCCCACTGCACATCGCTTGGCCTTGCTTCAGGACATAAAGGGTCTGTGTTGTGACCCTCCAAGTAAAATGCCATATTCGGCACATAGCGCCTTTCTGACCACAGATACCTCTGACGTCACAGGTTCTGCTGGGTCATCTGCCCAAGAAGCAGGTCATCGTTCACCAATTGTCTGTGACTGCTTTTGTGCTAGGACAGCAGTTGTAACAGAAAACTATGGTCTTCAGAGCCTGAATTATGCCATATGTACAATTATAGAAATCAATGGCCACACTGGGAATTAAATGGAGATAGGATAGGGATGATACTCCTGCAGCCCTGGAGAGGTTGTAGGTTGGTACTCCTCTCTGTCATTTTCTCCAGGATATGACATTGTTTACACATATTATTGGGGGATAAAGGTCAGTGTCAGAAGTGTGAACTTGGAAATCACTTCTATGTTAGCCCTCATGGTAATTTACTAACTGTGAAGATTTTTCATTCATATGAAATGCAGTGGATGTGAAATGAGCACTATGAGGATCGGTGGATGGGTGACACTCCTGTGGGCAGCACGTGGGACAGATGTGTATTCCTAACCACAGACCTCAGGCACCACAGTAATCACAGGCGGCCATGATGATGTTTCAGATTGCTGGACACGATGTCAGCCCCACTCGAGGTCCTTATGAACGTGGGGGTGGCTTCTCTGCCAGGTATACACTTACCCCAGTCACTGACCATGTGGCTTCCAAAGGCCAGAAGGACTTGTGCACTCGCTGTGGTGATAAGAGGGCCCTCCTTCCTGGTGCCTGGCATCTCTGTCTCTAGTAATGGATTCTGAATATAAGACCTGACTCAGTGCTGGATAGTGCACAAATGATCTAGACATTTTGTTGGGATGTTTGCATTCAGCTTCCTGAACATCCAGCCTTGTGTTTGTTTCTGGTTTTTGCTTTTTTTTTTTAATTTTTCCTTTCCATCGTGTAGTTTTAAACAGTACTCGCTGCTCATCCGTTTGCCTCTAGGGTCACCCTGTGCTATGAGCCAGCATCGCACTCTCTGCAGTCAGGCCTGGCTACACTGGGACTCTCTAGTCACTTTGACCACTGCATCTACTGTGTTTCTGAAATAGAGCACTCCCCCTGGCATCAGCTCTTTCCACCTTGTCCATCCTTACTCCTGTTGGAAGCCCACAGGTACACCATCTGCTACCACCATCAGTGACCTTCAGCAAGAGTCATCCTGGAGCTGTTGGAGATGCTTCTCATCCACTCTTTCCTCTCGGGCTCCATAGAACCTGGTGGACTGCACACCTTCCTGCCCTTTCATACCATGTCCGCCCTGGCAGATTCACTTCTCTGAGCCTTTAATCCCCTCCTCTACCACCTGCCTCAGAAGTTCTGGATTTTCTCTTTCAAACCAGGTGGGCCAGGCCTTTCTCCAGGCTTCCAAGACTCTTCCTAGTTGTAGGTCAGCAGCATCTCCCTGGCCTTGCTAAGTCCTGTCACCCCTAATTGTGAATTCTCCTTTCTGCAGCTTGGGGTTCTGTGTTGGCCTTAGGAGCAGAGTAGAGATAATGCTATGTGGTTTCTCTGCTTGCTCAGCCTGTAGGTGGTGTTGGGGGGCAGGGGGGCCATCCTGCTCTGCCCACCCAGCCCTGCAGCTGTACTCTGCTCTCATATAAGTGGGGGAGGAGGTAAGGGGTGTTCTTCTCCCAACCCTGCCCTCACCTGTGTTTTCCTTCACAGACGCTCACTCTCTTTGCTACAACTTCACCATTGATCCTCAGCCCAGACCTGGAGAGCCGTGGTGTGTGGTTCAAGGCCAGGTAGATGAGAATGTTTTTCTCTCGTATGACTGTGGTGGTGCCAAGATCCAATCCACAAGTCCATTGGGAGAAGAGGTGAAAGCTACGCACACTTGGGAAATACAGACAGAAACACTGAGAGACATTGGGGACTTTCTCAAGGGGCAATTGTCTGACGTCATACTGGAGAAACACACAGCCAGAGGTGAGTTCAATTCAGTTCAGGTCAGTCGCTCAGTCGTGTCCCACTCTTAGCAACCCCATGGACTGCAGCATGGCAGGGTTCCCTGTTCTTCACCAACTCCCAGAAGTTGTTCAAACTCATGTCCATCAAGTCAAACTCATGTCCATTGAGTCCAGGGGTGAGTTAGGATGTCCACATACTGAAGGAGCAGACTGGGGGCTTAGCTGCATCCATTGTTTATGGGTGAAAAATTCAGTTGGATATTGGTCCTGCCCTAGTAATCCAGTGGAAGAAGTGGGCCTTGGAGGAAACAACAGGGCCAGATTAGGCGGGTCCAGGGGAGGTGGACCAAGGTGAGGCAAGGAATTTGTCAAGTCCAGAGGCTGAGCTGTTTCTTTTCCTTGGTGGGTCAGGCCCTCTGACCCTGCAGGCCAGGATGACATGCCAGTGTGGAGAGAATGGACACATCAATGGATCCTGGCAGTTTGGTTTGAATGGCCAAATGTGTCTCCTCTTTGATTCAGAGAATGGACGCTGGAGCGTGGGTCATTCTGGATGGAGTCATATGAAAGAGAAGTGGGAAAATGACAGAGCTGTTACCGACTTCTTGCAAAGGGTCTCCATGGGAGACTGTCGGGCCTGGTGTAAGAATTTCATGGTGCGCTGGGAGGAAATGCTGAAGAGCACAGGTGAGACGAGTATAAGGACGTGGCAGTCCACGCAAGGTGATGTGGACCAAACCTCTGTGTGTGTCTGTGTGTCTGTGTGTATGTGTGTGTTTTAGCAAAGTGATCCATCTAAAGTGAGCTGTTCCTGAAACATGGATGGCCCTAGAGAGTCTCATATTGAGTGATGTAAGTCAGAAAGAGAAGGAGAAATATCATATGACATGCCTTATATGTGGAATCTAAAAAGAAATAGTACAAAGGAACTTACAAAACAGAAAGAAACTCACAGACTTAGAAAACAAGCTATGGTTCCCCGGGCGAAGGCATAGTTAGGGACTTTGGGAAGGTCATGTACACAGTGCTATATATAAAATGGATAACCAACCAGCTCCCACAATATAGCACATGGAACTCTACTCAATGTTATGTGCTAGCCTGGATGGGAGAGGGGTTTAGGGGAGAAGGGGCACATGTATATCTATGGCTGAATCCCTTCACGGTTCACCTGAAACTATCATGACATTGTTAATGGCTGTACCCCAATACACAATGTTTTTGGTGTTAATAAACATAAAATAAGAGAATGTAAAAAATAAATTAATAAAGTGAGTTGTCCTGGGAGAACAATGGCCCCGGATGCTCTGTCATCTCCTTCCTCTTCCACCTCCTGACGTTGGTCCTCAAAGCACAGGCCTTTGTACTACTGAACATGGATTTTTGCCGATCCCAAACCTGTAGACATCTTTTTGATTTCTGGGATTTATTTCTCACTGTACCCTCTTTCCAGAGTCTTCTTTTAAATGTCACCAATCTTCCTTCTGGAAATCTGTCAGTACCACCTCTGCTTTCAGCGCCTGAGAACTCCATCCTCATGTCACCGACTCTGATGTCACAGCAGGACTGAGTGGCTGTGTTGGAAACCTTGCTCCCCCATTAGCTGTCAGAGCCCCCTGAGGACTGGGCTCCTCCCTTCCCCCCATCTCGCCTGAGGACCTGTGACTGGGGCCTCCATGTGATGGGTGTAAACTGTCTGCACAGTAGGGGTACCTGAGTCAGGGGGGTGAGGACGCATCTGCCGAGTTCGGGGTCTGGACAAGGGCGTCACTCTTACTGTCCTTGCAGCATCACCGACCTCGGGCCCCCCTGCAGTCCAGCCCACGGCCACAGCCATCGGTTTCACCATAGGGATCGCCGTCGGGGTTGCAGCCGGTTTTGGCATTATCATCTTAGGATGGATCATTTACAAGATGAGGTACTGAGGGCAGAATTCAGAGGGAAGGCAGGGGCACAGGGCCTGGTGTGAGGAGGGGGAAGGTGAATCTCAGTCGACCTCTGCCCCTCACTGACCCTCCTCATCTTGGAAATGAGCAGGTGGATAAGACCCCATATCACCTGAGAGCAGAACTCGGACAAACTCAGCCCTGAGTTCGGAGAGCTCCCCTGTGTCAGGTGACATTGTGAAAAGGGAGGGGCCCTCACTAGGCTGAGGGCCTATTGATGCTGAAAGGGTTGAGCCACGTCCCCTGACTGAGCACAGACCGCGGGCTGGCAGGGCCCAGGGTGGGTGGTGTGAGAACAGCAGGCGCTCAGGGCGAGGGCAGGACTCCCGGGGCTGAGAGCAGCATGGGTGCTCCACATGATGTGTCAGCGGGGAGGGGACCCACCCAGGGGCCAAGATGAGAGGGGCCGGGCTCTCATCCCAGGAGGGAGGGCTGGGAAGGCCTTTGCAGACCCAACTCCCAAGGCCTGTTCTCACAGGAAGTGGCTTGGGCCAAGCAGGCAAGGCAGGAGCCCCACAGGAGAGACTGTGGGAAGGGGCGAGGCCAGGCCTGTGCTCCTGGGGCAGCAGCAGTTCTGACTCAGCCTGTGGCCTGCTCGTCACCAGCCTCCTGGGACCCAGAGCCTCTATCACTGAGCGGCCCTGCCTTGAGCAGAGGTCCTGGGGATGGTGGGCCTGAGCTGGGCTGGAGGCGCCCAGCTGGGCGGGACCAGGAAGAGATGGGGGGCAGGGACCCTGGTCCTGAGAGCTGTGTGTGCTGCTGGCTCAGAGGCTGGAGGGGAGTGAAGGGAGGAGGTTTGCCTGCAGCCCCCCAGGGCTGTCAGGAGGCAAGGCCCCTCCTCCGGGACCTGCTCCCTGGTCCTCCAGGCCCCCCTCAGGGAGGATCCGGACCTGAGTGAAGGGAGCAGATTGATTCCTCACTGGCTCCAGTCCTGAGCCTGAGCAGGGGGTGTCAGGCCTGGGGTGACTCTGTGATGCAGGAAGGAAGGAGGAGGGGACAAGAAGCTGCTGGGCCTGGGGTGGGGGTGGGGGTGGGGGACATAGGAGCCCCTCAGTGAGGGCGGGGCTGGAGGGGGCTGGGGAGGGGCAGCCCCAAGAAAGTTTCAGGATTCCTCAGCCTCCTGGACCAACACCTCTTTCTTTTCTGCAGGTGATGCTGCTCCCAGGAAGCCCGACAGGTGCTCTGTCGGCCTCAGGCCTCAGTCTTTGCTTGGCCGCCTTTGTTCTCCTTCTGTTCATTTTAGAGCCAGGAGATCAGACCCAGGAGTTCGGAGCCTGCCTTCCCGTTGTGATGACAAGTGGCTGCGCTGTCTCGTGACTTGTCACATCTGGTGAAAAGACTCCTCAGTCTTTTTTTTTCCCAAGCTCTTTTGCCTCTTTCTCTTGGTGCTAAGTGATGGAATCACTGCACTGAAATGTTCAACTACTTGAACAAGAAACCTCCACTAATAAGACACTTTCTTTCTTCTAGTTTGTGGAAAATTAAACTCGTCTCTGTATGGCAATCACATTGTTGGAAATGATGATAATGTGAGAAAAATACCATCTGCTATTATAGGACTCAGGGATTCTTTCTATGTTCAGAGGAACAACTTCAGACTGTTTTCAACAGAACAAAGTATTATGTCTGAATGTCTCTTTTAGTCATTTTATTTCGTATAGTAATATTTAAGTCAGTATTTCACTATTGCAAAAAAATATAAATTCTTCAAGTTTCTTTTTCTAACCAAGGAGGGAACTTGGGACATTTCACCTTTACCCCACCTTGTGGGATTAAATAGAACTGATGATTCAGCTACATTTATTGTGGAAGCAGAGAATAAAAAGAATGCTCTTAAAGTAACATGCAGTCTAGCTGTCGATCCCAAACAGTATCCTGATTACCTGGATCCAAAGATATATTCTGGAACTTTTGCAAAGACATCATTTTTTATTTCATCGAGATCTTCACCCTCAGTGATGACTCGACTGTGTTCCTCTATGCCTCCCCCTCTCCAAGGAGAAGCCAGATTTCACAGCACAAGCTATGTCTGTTTTGAAAAGTAGATTTATTTCCCCATTGACAGAGGATCATACTCAGAATAGGTAATGAATTACTAAAAATAAATAAGATAAATGGTAACTTCTTGGCCACTGCTTGAGCGGTTCACATACATGAATTGTTGTTCAGTCGCTAAGTCATGTCCAACTCTTTGCAACCACGTGGTTGCAGCACACCAGGCTTCCCTGTCTCTCACTATCACCCAGAGTTGCTCAAACTCGTGTCCGTTGAGTTGCTGATGCCATCCAACCATCTCATCCTCTGTTGCCCCATTCTCCTCCTGCCCTCAATCTTTCCCAGCATCAGGGTCTTTTCCAAGGACTTGGCTCTTCACATCAGGAATCAAAGTACTGGAGTTTCATCTTCAGCTTCAGTCCTTCCAATGAATATTCAGGGTTTGTTTCCTTTAGAATGGACTGGTTTGATCTCCTTGCAGTCCAAGGGACTCTCAAGAGTCTTATCTAGCACCACAGTTCAAAAGCATCAGTTCTTCAGCACTCAGCCTTCTTTATCATCCAACTCTCACATAAGTGCATGACTACTTGAAAATCCATAGCTTTGACTGGACAGACCTTTATTGGCAAAGTGATGTCTTTGCATTGTACATCCTACTCAGCATCTTTCTTTTTTCTTCTAAAACCAATTTTACCACTTGACCTTGATGGTCAGTTTTGCTTTCTTATCATGCATGTGTTCACTGGAGGAGCACTTTTGATTCCTTTTAGTACTTTTCCTTTGCATTCACAACTTGACCAACTGTTTGATGCTAAAAGCCTGGCTTCTGGCCTGTCTTGGCTTTTGACATGTCTTTTTCAAAAGCTTAACTATTTCTACCCTTGGATGTAAAGTGAAAGATGTGTGATTCTTCCCCTCACTCAGACATGTAGGGGCTACTGTGAGATTATTTTTTCCTTTAGCTTTTCTTCCAAGGAGCAAGCATCTTTCCATTTCTTAATTAAAATTAATTTTCATTGAATGGCTGCAGTCACCTTCCACAGTGATTTGGGAGGCCAAGATAATAAAATCTGCCTCTGTTTCCACTATTTCCCATATTATTGCCATGAAGTGATGTCCTGGATGCCAAAATCTTAGTTTTTCGAAATTGAGTTTTAAGTCAGCATTTTCACTCTGTTCCTTCACCTTCCCTGAGAGGCTTTTTAGATGCTCTTCACTTTCTGCCATTCAGGTACTATCATCTGCACATCTGAGGTGGTTGTTATTTCTCCAGACAATCTTGATTCCAGCTTGGGATTCATCCAGCCCAGCATTTCACACAATGTACTCTGCATAGAATTTGAATAAGCAGAGTGACAACATATAGCCTTAATGTACTCCTCACATTTTTGAGCCAGTGCATTGTTCCATGTCTTGTTCTGAGTATTACTTCTTGTTCTGCATACAGGTTTCTCAGGAGACAGGTAAAGTGGTCCAGTATTCCCATCTCTTTAAGAATTTTCCACAGGTTTGTTGTGATCCACACAGTCAAAGGCTCTAACATAGTCAATGAAGCAGAAGTAGATGTTTTGTGGAATTGCCTTACCTTTTCTGTGATCCAGTGGGTGTGCCAATTTGATCTCTGCTTCCTCTGCCTTTTTAAATCCAGCTTCTACATCTGGGAATTCTTGCTCCACATACCACTGAAGCCTAGTTTGAAGGATTTTGAGCATGACCTTGCTGTGAAATGTGTACACTGCTATGGTAGTTTGAACGTTCTTTATGTTGGGATGAAAACTGACCGTTTCCAGTCCTGTGACCACTGCTGACTTTTCCAAATATTGAGTGCATATTCAGTGCAGCATTCTAACAGCCTCACCTTTAGGATTTTAAGTCACTCACCTGGAATTCCATCACCTCCACTGGCTTTGTTCTTAGTAATTCTTCCTAAGGCCCACTTGACTTCACACTCCAAGATATCTGGCTCTAGATGAGTGACCACATCACTGTGCTTATCCAGGTCATTAAGATCTTTTTTGTGCACTTCTTCTATTTTTGCCACCCCTTTTTCATCTCTTCTGCTCTGTTAAGTTCTTGCTGTTTCTGTCCTTTATTGTGTCCATCTTTGCATGAAATGTTCCCTTGGTGTCTCGAATTTTCTTGAAGAGACCTCTCATCTTTCCCTTTCTATTGTTTCCCTCTATTTGCACTGCTCATCTAGGAAGCCTTTCTTATCTCTCCTTGCCATTCTTTGGCATTCTGCATTCAGACGGATAGATCTTTCCTTTTCTCCTTTTCCTTTCACGTCTCTTCTTTTCTCAGCTATCTGTAAGGCCTCCTCGGACAACCATTGTGCCTTCTTGCATTTCTTTCTCTTGGGGATGATTTTGGTCAGCACTTTCTGTACAATGTCATGAACCTGCATCCATAGTTCTTCAGGCACTCTTTGTACCAGATATAATCCCTTGAAGCTATTTGTCACTTCCACTGTGTGATAGAAGAGATTAGATTCAGGTCATAGCTGAAGGGCCTAGTGGTTTTTCCTACTTTCTTCAATTTAAGTCTGAATTTTACCATAATGAGCTCATGATCTGAGCCACAGTCAGCTCCCGGTCTTGCTTTTGCTAACTGTATAGAGGTTCTCCACCTTTGGCTACAAGGAATATTACCTGTCTGACTTCAGTATTGACCACCTGCTGATGTCCATGTGTAGAGTCATCTCTCGTTTTATTGGAAGAGTGTTTTTCCTATGACTAGCGTGTTCTCTTGGCAAAATTCAAATAACCTTTTCTTTCCTCCATTTTATACTCCTAGGCCAAACTTGCCTGTTCCTCCAGGAATCTCTTGACTTGCCACTTTTTCATTCCAATCCCCTATGATGAAAAGGACATCTTTTTTGGTGTTAGTTCTAGAGGGTCATATAGGTCTTCACAGAAGCATAAACCTGTGAAAAGATTGAACATATCCAGGATAATCAACCTGTCAAAAAAACTGCTGGGATATCCTCACATATTGATATAAATGACAGCCTTTTTAATAAATCAGGATCGAGGGGTACCAGAAATGCAATAACAGGAATTTTCTCAAATTGTTTGTAGGAGTAAAATTGAATAATGTCCTGAGATGTATTATTTCACTGTATCTCAAGAGTAGATCATTCGCTCATCCTACTACACAGTCAACACAATGTTAGTTCCAAATGGAAAATGTTGACCAAAAGTCATGAAGATACAGCAAAACCTCAGAGATATTCCAGCCTGGGTTCCAGACCAGGGCAATAAACTGAATGTCATAATAAAATGAATCACACAAACTTTTCATTTCCCATTTTGTATATAGTTTTGTTGACACTGTCTGAAATCTGTTAAGTGCGCAATAGCTTTATGACTAAATAAATAATATACAGAGTTAAATTAACAATGCTGTGTTTCTAAAATACAGTCGTTTGACCATCATCTGTGGCTTCATGAGTTAAAATGTTTTTACCGGTGGAGGGTCTTGTCTCAGTGTCTAGATCTGCTGACTGATTGGGGTGGTGGTTGCTGAAGGTTGGGGTGGGCAGGGCAATTTCTGAAAAGAAGACAACAGTGAAATTTGTCACATCGTCTGACTCTTCCTTTGACAGATTTCTCTGGAGCATGCAGTGCTCTTTAACAGCGTTTTTACCCACAGTAGAAGATCTTTCAAAACTGGAGTTAATCCTCTGCAGTCTGCTGCTGCTTTTTTCAACCAAGTTTATGTTATGTTCTAAATCCTTTGTTGTCATTTCAACAGTCTTCATAGCTTCTTCACCAAGAGTAGCTTTTGTCTCAGAAAACCACTTTCTTTGCTCATGCATGAGAATGAACTCTCATTCACTTCAGCTTTATAATGTAATTGCAGCAATTCAGCCACATCTTCTGGCTCTACATCTAACTCTAGTTCCCTTCTTATTTCCACTACATCTGCAGTTACTTCCTCCAGTGAATTCTTGAACCCCTCAAAGTCATCTGTGAAAGTAGGAATCTACTTCTCCCAAACCTGCATTAATGTTGATATTTCAATCTATTCCCTTGATTCACTGTTTTCAGTGGAATCTAGAATCATGAATCCACTGTAAAGGGCTTTCCCTGTTGCTCCAGGGATGAAGAATACACCTTGCAATGCAAAGAATGTTGGCTTGGTCCCTCTTCAGGGAAATAAGATCCCACATGTTGTTGAGCAATTAAGCCCACATGTCTCAACTACTGAGTCCAGGCAACACAACTATTGTGTCTGTGTGCTGCGATGAAGTATCGTGCATGACCCAACAAAGATCCTGCGTGCCTCAACTAAGACCTGGGAAGCCAAAGAACTAAATATAAAAATTTTTATAAAAAGACTATATCCTTTTTTGAAATAATGAATTCAGTCTGGAAAGTTTTCAGTTGACTTCACCCAATCCAACAGAGGAATAACTATCTATGTAGTTATAACCTTAAAATGTATTTCCTAAATATTATGACTTGAACATCATAATTACTCCTTGATCCATGTGCTCCAGAACCGATGTTGTGTTGGCATCCATGAAAATAACATGGATCTCATTGTACTTCTCCATCAGATTCTTGGATGCTTTGTCAATCAGCAGTAGTATTTTGAAAGGAATCTTTCTGAGCAGTAGACCTCCATCGTGGACTTGAAATATTTGGCCACCAGTGTCGTAAACAGATAGGCTGCCATCCAGGCATCATTGTTTCATTTAGGGAGCACAGGCAGAACAGAATCTGCCTAATTCTAAAGGGCCTTACAATTTTCCAAGTGATAAGTGACCATTGACTTCCAGTAATCTGCTGCATTAGTCCTTGTCAAGAGAATCAGCCTGTTCTTGGAATCTTTGAAGCCAGGCATTGACTACTCCTCTCCAGGTATCAAAGTCCTGGTGGGCATCTTCTTCCAATAGATGGCTCTTTTGTCTACACTGCAAATGTCTAACTTAGTAGGTCACCTTCATAGATTATCTCAGCTATATCTCTTGGATAACTTGTGGCAGCTTCTGTGTCAGGTCTTGTATTACATTCTGCACTTTGTTTTATGGAGATGACTTCTTTCCTTAAACTTCATGAACCACCCCCTGCTATCTTCAAATTTTTCTTCTGCAGCTTTTTCACCTCTCTCAGCCTTCATAGCAATCAAGAGAGTTAGGGCTTTGATCTTGACTAGGCTTTGGGTTCAGAAAATATTGTTGCTGGTTGGATCTTCTATCCAGACCCGTAAAACTTTCTTTTTATCAGAAATAAGGGTGTTTTGCATTCTCAGAAACAGAATCCCATATTTAAAGAATGTACTTACAGTTGCTGGGGGGAAAGGATGTGGAAAGGGATAGTTAGGGAGTTTGGGAAGGTCATGTACACACTGCTCTACTTAAAATGGATAACCATCAATGACCTATGTATGGCATATGGTGTGTCTGTGTGTGCACACTCTGTGTGTGTCCAACTCTTTCTGTCCTCATGGACTGTACCCTGCCAGCTCCTCTGTCAATGGAATTTTCCAGGCAAGAATACTGAAGTGGGTTTCCCTTTCCTTCTCCAGGGATTTTCCCAGTGCAGGGATCCCAAACCTGTAGACATCTTTTTGATTTCTGGGATTTATTTCTCACTGTACCCTCTTTCCAGAATCTTCTTCTCAATATCACCAATCTTACTTCTGGAAATCTGTCAATACCACCTCTGCTCTCAGCTCCTGAGGACTCCATCCTCATGTCACCGTCTCTGATGTCACAGCAGGACTGAGTGGCTGTGTTGGAAGCCTTGCTCCCCATTAGCTGTCAGAGCCCCCTGAGGACTGGGCTCCTCCCTTCCCCCCATCTCACCTGAGGATCTCTCACAGAGACCTCCATGTGATGGGTGTACACTGCACAGTAGGGGTACCTGAGTCAGGGGGGCGAGGAGGCATCTGCCGAGTTTGGGATGTGGACAAGGGCGTCACTCTTACTCTCCTTGCAGCATCACCGACGACATTTTCCCCTACGGTGCAGCCCAGGGCCACAGCCATCGATCTCACCACAGGGATCGCTGCTGGGGTTCCAGCCAGTTTCGGCATTATCATCCTCAGTTCAGTCAGTTCAGTCACTCAGTCGTGTCCGACTCTGCGACTCCATGAGTCGCAGCATGCCAGGCCTCCCTGTTCATCACCAACTACTTATCATCCTAGCCTGGATCATTTAAAAGAACAGGTACTGAGGGCAGAAGTCAGAGGGAAGGCAGGGGCACAGGGCCTGGTGTGAGGACGGGGAAGGTGAATTCCAGCCAACCCCTGCCCCTCACTGAACCTCCTCATCCTGGAAATGAGCAGGTAGATAAGACCCCATGTCACCTGAGAGCAGAACTCAGACGAGCTCAGCCCTGAGATCTGAGAGGTCCCCACTGTCAGCAGACATTGTGAAAAGGGAGGGGCCCTCCCTAGGCTGAGGGCCTATTGATGCTGAAAGGGTTGAGCCACGTCCCCTGACTGAGCACAGACCGCGGGCTGGCAGGGCCCAGGGTGGGTGGTGTGAGAACAGCAGGCGCTCAGGGCGAGGGCAGGACTCCCGGGGCTGAGAGCAGCATGGGGGCTCCACATGACGTGTCAGCGGGGAGGGGACCCACCCAGGGGCCAAGATGAGAGGGGCCGGGCTCTCATCCCAGGAGGAAGGGGCGGGAAGGCCTTTGCAGACCCAACTCCAAAGGCCTGTTCTCACAGGAAGTGGCTTGGGCCAAGCAGGCAAGGCAGGAGCCCCACAGCAGAGACTGTGGGAAGGGGCGAGGCCAGGCCTGTGCTCCTGGGGCATCAGCAGTTCTGACTCAGCCTGTGGCCTGCTCGTCACCAGCCTCCTGGGGACCCAGAGCCTCCATCACTGAGCGGCCCTGCCTTGAGCAGAGGTCCTGGGGATGGTGGGCCTGAGCTGGGTGGAGGCGCCCAGCTGGGCGGGACCAGGAAGAGATGGGGGGCAGGGACCCTGGTCCTGAGAGCTGTGTGTGCTGCTGGCTCAGAGGCTGGAGGGGAGGGAAGGAAGGAGGTTTGCCTGCAGCCCCCCAGGGCTGTCAGGAGGCAAGGCCCCTCCTCCGGGGACCTGCTCCCTGGTCCTTTAGGCCCCCCTCGGGGAGGATCCAGACCTGAGTGAAGGGAGCAGATTGATTCCTCACTGGCTCCAGTCCTGAGCCTGAGCAGGGGGTGTCAGGCCTGGGGTGACTCTGTGATGCAGGAAGGAAGGAGGAGGGGACAAGAAGCTGCTGGGCCTGGGGTGGGGGTGGGGGTGGGGGACATGGGAGCCCCTCAGTGAGGGCGGGGCTGGGAGGGGGGCTGGGGAGGCGCAGCCCCAGGAAAGTGACAGGATTCCTCAGCCCCCTGGACCAAGGCCTCTTTCTTTTCTGCCTCAGACTGTGTTCCCAGAATGCCCCTAACAGGGCCTCTGCTGGCTGTGACTCAGTCGTGGCTTGACCGCCTTTGTTTTCCTTCCGTTCACTTTAGAGCCAGGAGTTCTGAGCCTCCCTTCCTGTTATGATGACGCAGTAGCTGCGTTGTCTCATGTCTTTTGTCACATCTGGTGAACAGACTCCTCAGTCTCTTTTTCTTTTTCCAATCTATTTTACCTTTTTCTCTTGGTGCTAAGTGATGGAATCCCTGCAATGAAATGTTCAACTACTTGAACAAGAGACCTCCACACATGGGACACTTTCTGTTTTCTTCTAGTTTGTGAAAAATCGGACTCCTCTGTGTGGCAATCTCATTGTTG
>NC_057418.1:22246621-22265578 GCF_019320065.1 Cervus canadensis
CTGTGGTTGTGTCCACTCTTTCTGTCCTCATGGACTGTACCCTGCCACTCCTCTGCAATGGAATTTCCAGCAAGAATACTGAAGTGGGTTTCCCTTTCCTTCTCCAGGGATTTTCCCAGTGCAGGATCCCAAACCTGTAGACATCTTTTTGATTTCTGGGATTTATTTCTCACTCTACCCTCTTTCCAGAATCTTCTTTTAAATGTCACCAATCCTCCTTCTGGAAATCTGTCAATACACCTCTGCTCTCAGCCCCTGAGGACTCCATCCTCACGTCACCATCTCTGATGTCACAGCAGGACTGAGTGGCTGTGTTGGAAACCTTGCTCCCCCATTAGCTGTCAGAGCCCTGTGAGGACTGGGCTCCTCCTTTCCCCCCATCTCTCCTGAGGATCTATCACTGGGGCCTCCATGTGATGGGTGTAAACTGTCTGCACAGTAGGGGTACCTGAGTTGGGGGCGAGGAGGCATCTGCTGAGTTTGCGGTCTGGACAAGTGCATCACTCTTATTCTCCTTGCAGCATCACCGACCATGGGCCCCCCTACAGTCCAGCCCACGGCCACAGCCACCAAGTCCAAAGCCTGGATCCTCCCTTTGGTCCTCACCAGTTTCATCATAACTGTCTTCCTGGGCTGAGTCCTTTCAAGGAACAGGTACTGAGGGCAGAATCCAGAGGGAAGGCAGGGGCACAGGGCCTGGTGTGAGGACGGGGAAGGTGAATCCCAGCTGACCGCCACCGCTCACTGTACCTCCATGTCCTGAAAATGAGCAGGTGGATAAGACCCCATGTCACCTGAGAGCAGAACTCAAACAAACTCAGCCCTGAGATCTGAGAGGTCCCCACTGTCAGGTGACATTGTGAACAGGACGGGGCCCTCCCTAGGCTGAGGGCCTATTGATGCTGAAAGGGTTGAGCCACGTCCCCTGACTGAGCACAGACTGCTGGCTGGCAGGGCCCAGGGTGGGTGGTGTGAGAACAGCAGGCGCTCAGGGCGAGGGCAGGACTCCCGGGGCTGAGAGCAGCATGGGGGCTCCACATGACGTGTCAGCGGGGAGGGGACCCACCCAGGGGCCAAGATGAGAGGGGCTGGGCTCTCATCCCAGGAGGAAGGGCAGGAAGGCCTTTGCAGACCCAACTCCAAAGGCCTGTTCTCACCGGAAGTGGCTTGGGCCAAGCAGGCAAGGCAGGAGCCCCACAGGAGAGACTGTGGGAAGGGGTGAGGCCAGGCCTGTGCTCCTGGGGCAGCAGCAGTTCTGACTCAGCCTGTGGCCTGCTCGTCACCAGCCTCCTGGGGGCCCAGAGCCTCCATCACTGAGCGGCCTGCCTTGAGCAGAGGTGCCTGGGGATGGTGGGCCTGAGCTGGGGTGGAGGCGCCCAGTGGGCGGGACCAGGAAGAGATGGGGGGCAGGGACCCTGGTCCTGAGAGCTGTGTGTGCTGCTGGCTCAGAGGCTGGAGGGGAGCGAAGGGAGGAGGTTTGCCTGCAGCCCCCGAGGGCTGTCAGGAGGCAAGGCCCCTCCTCCGGGACCTGCTCCCTGGTCCTTTATGCCCCCCTCAGGGAGGATCC
This sequence comes from Cervus canadensis, assembly GCF_019320065.1. Taxonomy (NCBI): domain Eukaryota; kingdom Metazoa; phylum Chordata; class Mammalia; order Artiodactyla; family Cervidae; genus Cervus; species Cervus canadensis. The sequence continues at coordinate 22,248,189 of NC_057418.1, forward strand.
AGACCTGAGTGAAGGGAGCAGATTGATTCCTCACTGGCTCCAGTCCTGAGCCTGAGCAGGGGGTGTCAGGGCCTGGGGTGACTCTGTGATGCAGGAAGGAAGGAGGAGGGGACAAGAAGCTGCTGGGCCTGGGGTGGGGGTGGGGGTGGGGGACATAGGAGCCCCTCAGTGAGGGCGGGGCTGGGAGGGGGGCTGGGGAGGGGCAGCCCCAGGAAAGTGACAGGATTCCTCAGCCCCCTGGACCAAGGCCTCTTTCTTTTCTGCCTCAGACTGTGTTCCCAGAATGCCCCTGACAGGGGCTCTGCTGGCTGTGACTCAGTCGTGGCTTGACCGCCTTTGTTTTCCTTCCGTTCACTTTAGAGCCAGGAGTTCTGAGCCTCCCTTCCTGTTATGATGACGCAGTAGCTGGGTTGTCTCACGTCTTTTGTCACATCTGGTGAACAGACTCCTCAGTCTCTTTTTCTTTTTCCAATCTATTTTACCTTTTTCTCTTGGTGCTAAGTGATGGAATCCCTGCAATGAAATGTTCAACTACTTGAACAAGAGACCTCCACACATGGGACACTTTCTGTTTTCTTCTAGTTTGTGAAAAATCGGACTCCTCTGTGTGGCAATCTCATTGTTGCAAATGATGATAATGCAAGAAAAATACCATCTTCTATTACAGAACACAGGGATTCTTTCTGTGTTCAGAGAAACAGCTTCAGTGTATTTTCAACAGAAGAAAATATTATGTGAGTGTCTCTTTTAGTCATTTTATTTCCTAATACTAATACTTAAGTCTGTATCTTGTTATTGTGGAAAACATAAATTCTTCACCTTTTTTTTTCTTCAAGGTGGGAACTCGGGACATTTCACCCTTTTTGTTCCTTATGGGATTAAATAGAACTGATGATTCGGCTACATTTGTTGTGGAAGCAGAGAATAAAAAGAACAGTCTTAAAGTATGCAGTGCAGCTGTCGAGTTGGCAGCATGCCAAGAAGCTATAAGGTCTAGTTCAGGCCAAGGCAGAAAAGGAAAGACGACCTCAACAGAAGTAGGTTACCTTTATGCAGGCAAGGAGGGGCGACAGTCGGCCTAACTACCAGGCTGAGCGCCAAGAGGGATCAGAGAGGCTCCATATTTATAGGGAGGCTTGTGGAAGCGATAAGGGAAACGTTAATCAGGCGGGATATTTTGAGTATTCTTTAGTTGAGATTGCATTTGTGGTTGGGCAGGGGGTGATAAGTCTTCTGGGCAGGTGTAGGGGGTGGAAGGTTTCTGGACAGGGGGTGATAAATCCCAGATAGATGCAACCAGCCTGGAGCATCAGGGGGGAACTGAAGTTCTGTTTTGTTTTCTCCGAAGTTAGATGATTCAGCAAGGGCCTTTGAGACTGTTGTTTTCTTTTCTAGGGCCAAAAGACTCCTTCAAAAGCTATTTTAGTTACTGTCAGGCCTCTCTGGAGTCTTGGCTCCAACACGACTCTTGTACACACGCCTTCCATTGTAGACCACGTGTGGTCGCCTGCGACCAGTCGGATTAACACTGGGGTGCATTGGGTGAGAGTGGATCTTGATCACTGAAGACAAAGTCCGCCAGGTTAGGATGGAGAAGGAAGTAAGGGAAAAAATGAAGGATGACTGAGCAGAAGATGGAAAAAGAAGCAAAAGAGGCAACTGGGAGGCGGGGGTGGGGTGGGGGGAGCTGTTGTCGGAAGGAGGGGAGAAGCCAACATGACCCAGAGCATTTTGTTCACAAAAGTTAAGGGGTCTTTGAGGGTGGGGTATTTAAAGTGAATTTTGCTTTTAATGTCACCGCTGTTTTTCTGTGGTTGTTGTTGCTGTTTTTAATGAGGAATTACGTTTGGATACTTGCAAGATACTTCCTCGGTATAATTGTCCTTTGCATTGTTTTTCAACAGGACTTCCTCAGTCTCTGACTGAAGACTTTGGGTGGTGGGCGGAGGCGGAGGTGTAGACACGCTCCAGGCTATGATTTGCCCCTTACTCTTCTAAAACTGCTTGAAAGAATGTCTCTAGCTCACACCGCAGGCCATCTTTTGCTGATACTGCAGCTGATAGAACCCAGGAAGACTCTGGGCAGTGAGTGTCCTGGGATCTGGGGCTCTGGCAGGGGGAGTGGAGCAGGGGAGGAGGGGAAAGAAAGGGGCTCCACCCTGGTGGGGGCCTGTCTTCCAGCTCTTAGGATGGTCAGGTGTGGTTTAGCTGGACGGGCTGCCCAGGAGGTGACACCCAGTGTGCAGGGACTCCAGCCCAAGACAGGGTGCCTGGGCCTGTGCTCCTGGAGCACTTTTTCCTCTTCTGCCAACCCCACCTCCTTCTGCAGTAAAAACCTTCCTGATGATTAGGGGCCCATTATGAACATAGCTTGTGTTCTGTGGTCTTCTTTTCCATTCCTGTTGAAAGTCCTGTTTGTTCAGATGGATTTTTAAGCCACTAGAACACAGACACTGTCTTCTGTTTTTGCTGCCTCAGAAGTTGGTACATGATGGTAAAAAATGTCTCAGATAAATCTTCCTGCTAACAGTATTAGACCCAAAGGATCCACAGTGGCATCCAAGAGATTAAAGCTCAGACAGTTGAAGATGAGGCAGGACTGAGGATGCAGCAGAGAAGGGGGTCTGGGATAGAGACCCCTCCCTCTGCAACCAGGCCCTGGAGGGGAATCTCCCAGACACACCTGTGGTTTTCTCTCACAGATGCCCACTCTCTGTGCCTCGACCTCACTGTCAAATCTCAGTCCAGACCTGGCCAGCCCTGGTGTCAAGTCCAGGGCTCCGTGGACACAAAGCCTTTCCTCCAGTATGACAGTGACAGCAACAAGGTCAGACCTTTGCGTTTCCTGGGGGAGGAGGTAAACGACACCAAAGCGTGGACTGAACTGAGCCAAATGCTGGGAGAAGCAGGAAGAGAGCTCAGGATGGTCCTGCCTGTCATCAAACTGGACAAAAAGGAGATGAGGGGTAAGTATGGGAGGGGTGGGGAGCTGGAGACAGCAAGAGAGGGGTAGGGGCGGAGTGCATGCAGGTCCTTCCTGTGAAAAGACTGAATGTGATCCAGCCTTAGAGACCCGGTGGACCTGATGGGTAAGAGGGGGAGGTCATGGTCGGAAGATCACGGGCCCCTAGATGTGCAGACACACTTGAGTGACTGAGGAGGATGGACTGTGGACAGTCCAGAAAGATTCACTGTGTGGGGGGGGCAGGGCTCAGGTCTTCCCTCCCTGCAGGTCAGGCTGTGTTGTCAGCGTGAAGCCGAGCAATGCTCTGGTGGGTCCTTGCTCTTCAGCCTCAATGGACAGACAGCCCTCCTCCTTGACACCATGAGCATAACCTGGACAGTCCTCGATCCTGGAGCCACAGGCCTCAAGGAGGAGTGGGAGAACAACCAGGAACTGGCAGAGTATTTCAGGATGATCTCAATGGGAGACTGCAGTTATTGGCTCAGTGAATTCCTGGAACACTGGGAGAACATGCTGCTCCCAGAGCCACAGGTAACTGAGTGGGGTGTGGGGGAGGCGGTAGCTCTCTTCAAAGGTCTAGTGCCTTCATGTAAGGATATGAGCACATGTTTGTACAACTGAAAATATGATGGATGGATGGAGTGACTGATCTCTTGGTGGACTTCCTGTCTGGAGAGTCAGTGATGGGCATAGCACAGAACTTGCCAGCATCCTCCTTTCCCAGCCCACCTCCCTTAGCACAGGAGCCCCCTTCTTCATTAACCAATGACCCAGACCCCCGGCACTGCTCAATGGTCCCCGAACTATATATGCATTATGTTTCCAGGCCTTCTCTCCCCTCTGTTGTACTGATACTTTAACCAACTCTAATGTCACTTAATGAAGCCCTTATCCCTTCCCAGACAGAATTAAATACCCCCAATGTGTCCTCCTCAAAAAGGACTCCTCACAATAAACATGTCCACCTGAAAGGTAATCAGATGGACATTTGCTGTCCCAGTGACTCAGACAGTAAAAAATCTGCCTGCAAGGCAGGAGACCCGGGTTCGATTCCTGGGTTGGGAAGATCCCCTGGAGTAGGAAATGGCAACCCACTCCAGTATTCTTGCCTGGAGAATCCCATGGACAGCGGAGCCTGGTGGGCTACAGTCCACGAGCTTGCAAAGGGTTCAGAATTGACTGAGCGACTAACACAACTCAGGAGAAAAATGAGCTCCATGAAGACAGAGCACAAGCCCATTCATCTTTCCACACCAGGACCTGAACAGTGGCTTCACATGAGTCAGTAACTATATGGGGAACATGTGCTGTCTAAGGACAGCAGGTACTGAGGAAGGTGTATTCTTAGATTTGACAAGGCTTTTGCTTTTTCATTTGAGAACCACTAATAATGGCACCAGATATCAGCCAGTCTGCATCCATCTGATTGGTCACTTGCATTATCCTATTGATCACCACCCAGTTAGTTCTAATTGCTTCATCGTCATGAATCTTATGGAGAAATCAGGGACCACAGCAGGTGAGAAGCCAGCTGGCCTCTGGCTCCTAGGCAGGTTTGTTCTGGTCAGGACTTGGGAGAGGTGAGCCTTGGGTCTCACCAATGCCCTGTCCACTGGACCCATCTTTACCTTGATGATGTTCTCTCTTGGTCTTGGGCCCCCATACTTCCCTTTAGAGTTGGGAACCACTCTGTTGTTGGAGTAGAAGAGGCTGGTGTGGGCAGCAGGACAGTGCAGTGGGAGTGGGGATGAAAACAAGTGTCTTCTCCTTTGGGGGCACTGGGTACAAGATACAGACATGGTGGGGTGGGGTGTTGTCCTGAGATCTTACTCAGCCTTTCCCAGCCCTCTGATTGAAAAAAACCTTTTGTTCTCTGATGATAGCATCATCTAGTTCAACATTTTCCCCAATGTTCTAACAGCTATTCCATCATCTGAATGTTTCTCCCTGGACTATGAGAAGGTACAATGTTAAAGCAACTCTGGGTGGCAAAAACTGACCCTTGATGACAGTCTGGCTGTTGATCTAATATACAACCTTCTACTCAGAGTGGGATTTAACAAGAAGCTAAAGAAGCTCATGCTTAAGAATTCCTTCACTTTCCACGACTATTGATGGGCCCTTAAGATGTATTGCTTGGTCATTTTGAGGATTTGCGAAAGTCAAATATTTGCTCACAATCAGTTAAGACTTCCAATTCTATTCTTTCCATCAGACTTCCCTTCATGTGGGGTGGAATTGGGGCAGGGGGCGGGGTTTGGCATTTTAAAAATTCTCTTAAGAAGATAATGCATTAGGGATAACATTATGTGATTTAATGAGACATAATTTATGTGTTCACACTCACTTTCATGTATAGTTAAGTTACCACATGCTTTTATGGGCTGAATGTGTTCTTCTTAATTCATGTGATAAAATCCTCACCTCCAGGAAGTCTTGTTGAAACCACTTCGTCGGTGGTGTGTGGTTCCAGTCTGTATTGTGATACAATAGGAAGCATACGTTTGGTCAGAGTCCTGGTTCCTGGAGCAGACTTTCTAAAACCCACATTTTGGTGTCATATTTCATGTTCTGAGTATAGAACAATAGCTTTTCTTTAGAGACCTAGCAGACTAATACATACGCAGAAACCATAGTCAAGTGCTAACTGCTTAGATGTATACAAAAGTATGAGTCTACCAGTTAAATTATCATGTAGATTAATATATGTATTAACATACTGACATGTTAATGCATAAAAATGTATCCAGGACAGAAGAAAGGGTAAAGTGTGATCTCACCATAAATGGAACAGTATAACCCAATAAATAAAGAATAAATTACCGCAGCAAAACCATAGATGCCTCATGAAAAGGATTTGAGAGGCAAGTGCTGGACACAAAAGAATATGGACGCTGTGGTACTCCTTTTTGTTGTGTTCCATTATTGTCAAGTTTAACTGAATTATTTTTTTAAGATGTATTTATTTCTGGCTGTGCTGGGTCCTCATTGCTGTGTGTGGGCTTTCTCTAGTTGCTGCTCTCTAGTTACAGTACAAGAGCAGCTCACTGTGATGGCTTTTCTGGTGGCAGAGCACAGGCTCCAGGCTGCGGGCTTCAGGAGTTGGGCACACAGGCTCAGTAGATGCTTCTCCCAGGCTCCAGAGCACAGCCTCAGGACTCGTGGCCCATGAGCTTAGTTGATTTGCAGCATGTGGGATCTTCCCGGACAGGGACTGAACTCATGTCTCCTGCATTGGCAGGCAGATTCATCACCAAGGAGCCACCAGGGAAGCCCCTTACTGAGTTATTAAAAAGACATTCTAAGCTTGATTCTAAATCTTAGTAATTTATGGATGAAGATTAGATGTTCCATGACTCACAACCAGGAAATTATGCATGCTGGAAAAGATATTATTTAAAGGACTACCCACCACCTGGATGGACCCTTATCAGGTGCTCTAAACTAGCTCATGCACAGCAAAACTGAAGAGAATTAACTCTTGCATTAATATTTCCCACTTAGAAAGGGTGACTGCACTGAACTCGCTAACAGAGAACACTGCTGACCTCAGAAACACCTAAAACAATGCTCAAACCAAGGGATGTTTGAGCTCATACATTCATACCAGGATGAGAAGAAGACAACATCAGAAAAAATTTTAACCTTTCAGTTTTCACTGATGTCTAGACAAAACTTGAAGTTTTCTCCTGTCAGGAATATATTCAGTGATGCAGAGAATTCAATTATACATTGTACCTTTTTTTGCCCAATGAGAATCACATGAATGTTTATTGAAAATTCTTTATTTTAGGGGCTCAAATGTGTTGAAGTCCTTACCATTAGGTGAAGAAGACCTCACCTGGAAATAGGGTGTGTGCAGATGTAATCCAACCAAGGTGAGGCCAGGGTGGATTAGGGTGGGCTCTAATCCAGTGACTGGTGCCTTTACTAGGAGAGAGAAATATGGACATGCAAAGAAGAGACGGATACAGGGAGACAAGACCCACGGGAAGAGTGTCATGGAAGGACAGAAATAGACACGAGCTCCGCAACGCCAAGGGTTTCCGGGAACCACAGAGCTGTGCACGGTCCCTCGGTCGTGTCCGCCTCTTTGCGGCCCCATGGACTGCAGCCCACCAGGCTCCTCTGTCCATGGGATTCTCCAGGCAAGAATACTGGGGTGGGTTGCCATTTCCTTCTCCATGAAACCACCAGTAGTCAGGAAGAGAAAAGATGGAGCCTCCCTTAGAGCCTTCATAGAGGGCCCTACTGACACCTTGATTTCTGACTTCTAACCCTCACAACCGTGAAAGAATAAATTTTGGTTGTTTCAAGCCATAGCATTTGTGGTAATTCTTTATGACAACTTCACTGTCCCAACCAAGCTTGCGGGGTCTTAGGCTGCATTCCCAGCGCAAAGGGAACTGGTGAGCAAGAAGGAAGGCAGGAGAGTAGTTTTAGAAGAGTCAAGAAACAGACCCAGGGATGTCTAAAACTTGTCACCTAGTGGACGAGGAAGGAAACACCAGCGATGCAATACATGACAACGGGAGAAGTGGCTAATCCTGTAACTAAAAGAGGATTTCTATCTAGCACAACACACAAACGTTCAGTTTAGGTTGATTAATGCATGAAGTTGACTGTTTGTGGGCACTCAGGACTGTATGCCAGTAGGGGCATGTTTGGTGAGTAGTTTTAGATATGGGGCTGGAGCATTAAAAAGGAGAAGGCATGATTCCAGGTAGGACCCAGATAGAGACCTAAAATTCCTGGCTCAGCCCTGGAGCGGAGTCCTGGCAGCCAGCCCCTTCCCAGAACCACCCAAGCTGTGTGTGGCTTTGGGGCAGCTGGAAGGCCCAGTATCTTGGGGAGAACTGGTCAGTGTGACTGTGTATGTGAGAGAGAGACAGACAGAGAGAGAGTGTGTGCGTGAGAGGAGGAGGGCAGGAGAGAGGAGTGATTGTGTTAGCTGCTCAGTCATGTCTGACTCTTTGCGACCCTGTGCACCGTAGCCCTCCTGGCTCCTCCGTCCATGGGATTCTCCACAAAGGAATACTGGAGTGGGCTGCCATTTCCCACTTAGGTTGTGTGGGGCAGTGACACTTATTTGTGATAGGGAGGTGAATGTGAAGAGAGTGAGGGAATGCTGGAAAGAGTGTGTTTGATGTGTGGGGAGCAGTCACAACTAGTGTGTGAGAATGCTGGGAATCTTGGTGTGTGTGTGTGTGACTGTGGACAGGTGAGCCTGAGACAGAAGGGGAGTGGACAGTATGCGTATGCAGAGGGCCCGGGAGGGGATCCCCAGGGGACCCAGAGAGGAGGAAGAGAGTAACGGGAAATGGCTGTGAGAGGAAGGTTTCTGGATGGCAGCGGAAGTAGATGGGAGCCTTCTGTGTGGAATTTGTGTGAAGCAGTGTGTACAGACAGTGTGAGGAAGCCAGGGTCCCTGTGGGAGGGGAATGCGGTGTGACTTTGCAGAGAGTGGAGAGCCAGTGGGGCAGGCAAGCAGGCACTTGTGTGTGAAAGAAAGTGTGTGGGGGTGGGGGTGGGGTGTGCACAGAGGGAAGCGGGTGTGAGGAGACCTGCACGGACAGTTTCAGGAAGGGTGACGTGCGCAAGGGTGGAAGGATATGAGTGAGAAGTGTGAAGCCTGTGTGGGGAGCACGTGCATGTGAGGGGGGCTGTGTGGGAGGCTGGAGAGTCAGGGGGGGGCTGTGGGTGATGGAAGGGGGCTTGTGTGTGTAACTGGGGGCTGAAGTGTGGGAAGACAGGTGTGCATGGAGAGTGTGGGGTGAGCGGTGTGTCAGGACTGGTGCTGAAGAGGCCTCAGTGGTGACCGGCTCCCCAGCTTCTCCCTTCTCTGGGCCTGGACCCTCTGGCCTGCACAGCATCACCCCAAAGTCCCAAGGAAACCAAACATTGGCCGGGACAGGGAAGAAGCTGTTAGCCCCTGTCATTTACTTTGTCTTTTTCTAGCTTGGAAACACCACACAAAGATATCTACTTTGTGACAGGTGTCAACCGGGGTCACCCACCTTCACCAGCTGATGCCTCCCCCAGGCCCAGGGGCTGAACTGCATTCCCTCCCTCAGCGTCTCGTCAGCCTGGGGCTTCCCTGATAGCTCAGTTGGTAAAGAATCTGCCTTCAATGCTGGAGGCCCTGGTTCCACTCCTGGGTCAGGAAGATCCCCTGGAGAAGGGAAAGGCTGCTGCTGCTACTGCTAAGTCACTTCGGTTCTGTCCGACTCCATGGGATCCCTTAGACAGCAGCCCACCATAGACGGCAGCCCACCATAGACGGCAGACCACCATAGTCGGCAGGCTCCCCCATCCCTGGGATTCTCCGGGCAAGAACACTGGAGTGGGTTGCCATTTCCTTCTCCAATGTGTGAAAGGGAAAAGTGAAAATGAAGTTGCTCAGTCGTGTCCGACTCTTAGTGACCCCATGGACCACAGCCTACCAGGCTCCTCCATACATAGGATTTTCCAGGCAAGAGTACTGGAGTGGGGTGCCATTGCCTTCTCCGAGAAAAAGGCTACCCACTCCAGTATTCTTGGGCTTCCCTGGTGGCTCAGCTGGTAAAGAATCCACCTGCAATGTGGGAGACCTGGATTTGATTCCTCGATTGGGATGATCCCCTGGAGAAGGGAAAGGCTACCCAGTCCAGTATTCTGGCCTGGAGAATTCCATGGACTGTATAGTTGGACATGACTGAGTGACTTTCACTTTGGAGCCTCTGAGGACTAGGATTCCCTTCAATCCCCTCCTGCCTACTAAACTCAGGAGGAGGGACTCCTGTGGGGGGCACAACTGGATGGGGAGGGGACCCAACACTCTCCACCGCGCCCCTCCACCTCTCCAGGCCCAGACCCCTCACTGTCCCCCAACTCCTTCCTCCCCACGTCGCCCTTCTCCGCACCTTCCCTCATCTCTTACCGCTCATCGCAGGTGTTCCCAGGTCTGTCCAGAAGCTCAGGTGGGAAGCTGAGTGCCGAAGACTTGAGCTTTTGAACTATGGTGTTGGAGAAGAGTCTTGAGAGTCCCTTGGACTGCAAGGAGGTCAAACCAGTCAATCCTAAAAGAAATTAGGCCTGATTATACTTTGGAAGGAATGATGTTGAGACTGAAGTTTCAATACTTTGGTCACCTGATGTGAAGAACTGACTCACTGGAAAAGACTGATGCTGGGAAAGATTGAAGGTAGGAGGAGAAGGGGACGACAGAGGATGAGATCATTAAAAAGCATCACCAACTCAATGGACATGAGTTTACCAAGCTCCAGGAGTTGATGATGGAAAGGGAAGCCTGGCATGCTGCAGTCCACAAGGTCACAAAGAGTCGGACATGACTGAGAGACTGAACTGAACTGAATGGAACATATCAATCACTTCCCACACACCCATCTTCCGATACCATCACATTTAGGGCCAAGGTTGCAACAGACGAACTTTGCAGGGCACATGAGGACTGAGTCAGCACTCCCCATTGCCAGCTAGCACCTGAGTTCTCTCACAGACACTTAACTTGGCTACAACTTCATTGTCACTCCAGCCCTGATGTGAGGTGGAGGCTCCACGGGGGCATTTGGAGAAATAGACTTTCCTTCATTATGACAGTAACAGGCCCAAACCCTTGCTTCTCTTGGAGGGAATTAATGCCTTGAAGGCCTGCTCAGAACAGACCCAGACCCTGGGGGAGACATGGGGCAAGGACTCAGAACCTGAGGCCATTCAGCTGGAGAATTGTGGGCCCAGGGTCAGAGGTGGGAACCCGGGCCTGGACAGTCTCAGGGGAAGGAGAATGTGTGTGTGCTTCGTAGCTCAGTCGTGTCCAACTCTGTGACCCCATGGACTGTGACCTACCAGGCTCCTCTGTCCATGGGATTCTCCAGGCAGGAATACTGGAGTGGGTTGCCATGCCCTCCTCCAGGGGATCTTCCCAACACAGGGATTGAACCCAGGTCTCCCGCATAGCAGGCAGATTCTTTAAGGTCTGAGCTATTGAGACGCCATAGAAGCAGCTTAAATGACAATCAACAAATGAATGGATAAAGAAGATGTGGCGGGGGCTTTCCGGTGGGCCAGTGATAGGAATTGGCCTGCCAGTGCAGGGGACACAGGTTTGACCCTGGTCAGGGAAGGTCCCACTTGCCCCGGGACGACTGGACCCTGAGCTGTGGGAGCCCAGGTGAACCAGAGCCGGGGCTTTGCGACAGGAGAAGCCTCTGCAGCGAGGCCTGTGCGCACCAACCCTGCTCTGTCCCCTAAGTCTGTCCTTGTTGCCCACTAGGTTCCCTGGATCCTGGGGCTGAGACGGGTTAGCTTTACTCCTCATTCTCTGACATTTGTTCTCCTTCCCCCTTCAAGGAACCTCACACTGGTCAGAACGGCCATACTGAAAAGTCTATGACTTTGAGGATGCTCTGGGACTTAGTGATGGACAGGGAAGCCTGGCTTCCAGTCCATGGGGTCACAAAATTCGGACATGACTGAACGACTGAACTGAACTGAACAAACAATAAATGCTGGAGAGACTGTGGAGAAAAGAGAACCCTCCCACGCTGTTGGTGGGAATGTAAATTGATACACACACAATGGAGAAAGGTATGGAGATTCCTTTCAAAACTAAAAACAGGGCTACCATGTGGTGGTGATTCAGTTACTAAGTCCTGTCCAACTTTTTGCCACCCAAGGGACTGTTGCTCGCCAGACTCCATCCATGGAATTCTCCAGGCAAGAATACTGAAGTGGGTTGCCATTTCCTTCTCCAGGGGATCTTCCTGACCCAGGGATTAAACCCAGGTCTCCTGCATTGCAGGCAGGTTCAGAGCTACCATATGATACAGCAATCCCACTCCTGGGCATATATCCAGAGGTGATAGGTGATGGAGAGAGATAAACTGGCAGTTCAGTATTGACATGTACTCACTACTATACTTAAAATAGATAACCAACAAGGACTTATTCTGTGGCATCGGGAACTCTGCTCAATATTCTGTAATAGCATAAATGGGAAAAGAATTTGTAAAGAAAATAGCTACATGTATGTGTGTAATTGAGTCACTTTGCTGTACACCTGAAACTAACACACATTGTTCATCAACCATATACTCCAATATACAATAAAAATTCTTAATTAAATAAAAAATAATAAATATTGATATTGAGCATCTTCTCACGTGTCATTGGGCCATGTGTCAGCCTTCTTTGGAGAAATGTCTATTTAGATCTTCTGCCCATTCTTTGATTGGGTTCCCTGTCTTTATTACTGAGTTATAAGAGCTTTTCATATATTTGGAAATTAAGCCCTTGTCACCTGCAAGGGTGACATCATTTGCAAATATTTTCTCCCAGTCTGTAGTTTGCCTTTGTTGTTTTGTTTATGGTTTCCTAGCTGTGCAAAAGCATGTAAGCTTGATGAGGACCCATTTATTTATTGCTTTTGGCTCATCTTTTTGTTTTCTGTTTCTACCAGAGTAGAAGCCACCTTGAAATGGCCTTCTTTCAGGAACTTTAATTTCCCCTGGATGGTTGCCACGGGAACTAGCATCAGAAACAGTAACTGGGTTGGCTGAAAAGCTCCTTCAGGTTTTCATAAGATAGTGTGGAAAACCCTGAGGAAACTCAGTACAGTGGAAAGGTCAGTGATCATCCAAGGCAAGCTCAAACTGGGAAGGAGGAAGCCCTGAGCTCTCCCCTCCATGACCTTCTTGCCAGAGATTCTTCCCTGACCTCTGATCAATTTCTATTAATTAGGGAGACCAAAATGACAAAATGATCTAACTAGGAAGATTCTGGCTATCAGCCCAAGCACAGCTCAAGTACAGCTCCAAGGAGTGGGAAGAGGCGGCGGCAACAGCCCTGGCAGCGGCGAGTGGGGCGGGGCAGAGTCCAGAACATAAGCGGTTTCACTAGGTGACGCCAGCGCCCGCCCGGCCCCGCCCCGGGGTTGGCCTCAGCGCAGAGGAACTCCCGGCTGCCACAGAAGTGCAGAACGTGCCCCCGAGGAAAGGATCCGCTCACCTGACCTGGCATCCTCCTCTCGTGCAAAATTGAGATCCAGGTGGCAAAGGGAGAGATGGGTGGCCCCGAGACCTGTCTTGGCTTCCTGGTCCTGCTTCTGATTGTCTGGTTCAGCGGGACGCCCGGCGGTGAGCTCGGGGATGAAGCTGCGGGGGGGTGCGGGGCGCGTGGAAGTTGGGTGAGTTACGACCTGAACAGGGGTGGTGACAGCGCGGGGGTTCGCGAAACTCCTTGCGGGGTGGCGCCGCGGCCGCCTCCTCTTTCCCTTCCCTTGGCCCCTTTGCGTCTCGGTGGCTCCCACGGGCTACTTGCCGGCTCTCCGGGGCAGAACAGCGGTGCCTTGGGTGAAGCAGTAATGCGGGGAGTTTGGGAGGTGACGCTAGGAGAAGAGGGGGCCAGGACGCTACAGGGAATGCTGTTGAGGCCCCTCAGGGCCCAGTCCGCCCCTTGGGAAGTGGGAGTCCGGGAGCCCGGCGAGCTGGGACCCGTCTGCCTCCCGGCGGGAAGGGACCCAGAGCCGCCCCGAAAAGCACCAGCCCGCGATCTGCGCGCAGAGCCCCTTCTGGTCCCTACTGCTGTCGGCCCTTGAAGGACCAGCGCTCTTTATCACCGATCAGTTAACATCTGCAGGGCGGCCGGGCGAGGAGAGCTCCGCGGCCGTCCAGGGCCCTGGGCGGGGGTGGGCCGCAGCGGGCGACCGAGATTCTCTTGGGCGGTGGAGGGTAGAGCTCCGAGCGACGGATGTGCGGGCGGGTCTCCCCGGGACGCGCATCCGAAAGGCCGCCGCCGGGACCGCTGGGGTCCGCTAGGCTGCCTGCCGCCCCGGCGCCCCCTGCCCCCGGTTCTCCCAAGCACTGTATCAGTGTTTGGGCTCCAGCTGTCGTGTCCTGGCAAAGTAGATTCTGAAGTTATGATACTAAATATAGCTCAACTTGACAGTAACTTCAGAAAGCTTCACAGTCTTAGAGTTGAAACGAAGGAAAAGTTTCCATCCAGAAATTGAGGACAGAAAACTTCAGCCTTGGACAAAACGACCAGCAGAGGAACCCATTTATGACCCTATACATGCAGCTCCAGCCGTGTCTACACGTGTGTTTTGTATCAGCCTAGGGATTTGCTGTCCAGGTATATTTCTTGTAGTACTAGTATTAGCTGTTTTGCATCTTCATAGTATGAAAAGGATTGAACTGGAAGATAGCATCAGCGCCAGCAGTAGTTCCCAAGGGCTGTCTCAGTCCCAGTCCTACCCAGATGTCTCAGTATGTGAGAGGCAACACACCCAACAATACAGCTCCCATCTCCAGTTATCCTCCCTTGTGGGTAGAGGAGTAGGACTTGAGAAGTGTCACTCTTTTGGAGGCCAAAGCTAAGGTGAATGATATCAAAGTATCTAACCAGGGAGAGGAACTCAAAAGATGTACTCTAAGAAGGTACCTTTTGGTGTACTTTCCATGGGGTTTATGTAGATGAAAAAGATCCAGATAAAGAGCAACAAGCATTTGTAAAGACAGTTAGGGATCAAGCTTCTGAAATTCAGGTGACAACGATGCTCCCTGAAAGTTGTAAGCTAGGAGATCTTCATCCCAGAAATCTTCCTATTACCCATGTGTGAACAGAAGAAGGGGAAAAGCCCATGGTGGATTGCCTTACATGAACTTGGGGGATCTTAAATTATTTTTATGACAGTACAAATATGTAGAGGCCAATAGTCCGCAGGCAACTTCTCAACAAAAGCTAGTTCACATGGCTGCTCAGATTGCCTGTGGAATGAGCTACCTGGTCAGAAGGAAGCCCTCCACAAAGACCTGGCTCCTAGGAGCTCTGTCATTGAACAACTTCAAGTTAAGAGCAAAGCCAGTCCCTCTCCAGAGTCTTGTTCCCCATGGACTCTCACTGTCTGGGGAACAGCAAAAACACGGGATCGATGGATGGCTTTTGAGAGTCTGGTTATTAATGAGTTCTCCAGCCTTCCCTGGTGATCCAGTGGCTAAGACTCCACACTCCCAATGCAGGGGCCTGGGTTCGATCCCTGGTTGGGGAACTGGATCCTGCATGCCACAACTGAGAAGTCAGCATGCTGCTACTAAAGAGCCCACGTGTTTATGACTCTGGCCAAACACCCTAAGTGGACATCTACCCGTTTGATGTGGCCGAGTACCTGAAAAAGGGTTACCAAATAGCCCAGCCTATCAACTGTCCTGATGAACCATTTATGTGATGGCTTGTGCTGGGCCTTCGATCCAGAGGAGAGGTGCAGTTCCAGCAAAGGGCCCGGTGTCTCACAGAGGTCCGTGCAGCCCTGGGGGCCTGTGTCTGACTCTCCTCTCACACCCCAGCATCAGAAGGAAGGTGCCTGTCAAGGCCCACTTGGAGCCAGCTAGTCACATGCATCACCCAGCATCAGAGAAGCAGATTTGTCTTTCAGAACACTGAGCTTTAGGAATGCTTTAGCATCTGAACTTTCTAAAACAGACTTAATGATGTGGAATGCTTTCTCAATATCACTTTTATTAGCTTGAACTGAAAATGTTTGTGTAAATTTTTTACACATAGTTGCCTTTGAGGTATAGGTATATTCTTACAAAATAGTTTTTAAATTGTTTAAACACACATATTTGAAATAACAATCTTACTACCAACTCCCTTTTATTTTCTTAACTTCTAAAGACGATGCACGTGATTCACCTTTAAAGTTTTGCTTTCTTTCACTAGTTTTGGGAATGATTTGTCTTCAACATGCAGTACTTTTTCTTAGGAAAGTAAAAACCGTCCAGCAGTTATGGGCTAATGCCCCTGCTCCTTTATTACAGAGTAGCTACCTTGGTCCAAAGTGCCATAGGGGAAGCCACAGGCATGAGCAGAGGATAGTGACCACATAACAACTCTAGTGTCACATCTAGGCCAGCTGCTGGTGGGTCTTGTTTGTTCCCTGTGGCCCTATTATGCCAAACACATAACCACTTCTATCCTATGCTGGCTGGTCTAGCTGAACTAATGATTAGGGGTTAATGAGCCCACATCACGATGGGCAACTCTGACATTCCATGACCAGAGACCTCATCTCTGCCAGGCCCCAGGACCACACCAGGAGCCACGTTACAATGGTGTGAGTTTCCCCACGGCAAGTGACATGGCCTCACTTCAGGACACTCGGGGTCTCTGTTGTGAGCCTTCAAGTAGAAAATGGCTTGTAGCACCTTTCTGACCACAGATACCTCTAATGTCACTGGTTCTGCTGGGTCATCTGCCCAGGAAGCAGCTCCAGCCATGCTCACCGTTCACCAATTGTGACTGCTTTTGTGCTGGACAGCAGATTGCAGCAGAGACCTAGGGTCTGTGAAGCCTAAAATATTTCTTATGTACCATTACAGGAAACCTATGGCCACAGCGGTAATTAACTGGAGCTAGGATAGGGACCACACCCCTGAAGCCCTCCAGAGGTTGTAGCTTGGATACTTGTCTCTGTATTTCCTCCAGGATATTGTGTACACGTACTATTGGGGATGGGAAGGTAGGGTCTGAGGTCTGAATCTGGAGTTCACTAATACAGTAGCCTTCACCCCACGTTAATTTACTAGCTACTCAGGTCTCCGTGCATGTCACAAGTCCACGGCATGTGAAATGACTGCTGTGTGGTCTGTGGACCCAGTGATAACCACTGTAAGCAGAACCTGGTCTGCTGTCCACTGATGACTTAGTAGTCCGAGCATCGCTTCAACAATTGGGGGACGATGATCATATGGTTCCTGTGCATGATATCAGAAAACACACTAGGTGCAGTGTGAATGTGAGAGTAGTTTCTGCTTCTGCAGGTTCACTTACCCCAGTAAATAACCATGTGGCTCTTTGGGAAAGAATGGAAGCACTTTTGCACTAGATGTGATGATGAAAATGCCCTCCTCTTTAGAACGTGGCTTCTTTCTCTGTTGATACCTTCTGAGAAGTGGCTTAGATCCGGAAAATGGGCCTGGATCAGATGTTTGGTAGGGATGGCTGCCTTTGGCTTCCTGATCATCCAGCCTGTGTGCTGCCTCTCTTTAATTCTTTCAATGGTACAGTTTGTAGCTAGGTTCCTGCCCATCTGTTTGCCTTTCGGATCACTCTGTGCTATGAGCCAGCATCATATTCTCTGCAGTCAGGCCCTGGCTGGCATTGAGACTCTCTAATTGCTTTGACCCCTGCACCTCTTTTCTGCTGACCTAGAGCACCCCCACCTGAAATCTGATTTTTCCACAACTTCCATCCCTTTTCCTGATAGAAGCCCACAGGAACACCAAGTCCTACCACCATCCCTGACCTTCTGCAAAAGT
The DNA here is from genome assembly GCF_019320065.1 of Cervus canadensis. Taxonomy (NCBI): domain Eukaryota; kingdom Metazoa; phylum Chordata; class Mammalia; order Artiodactyla; family Cervidae; genus Cervus; species Cervus canadensis. Next base: position 22,265,469 of record NC_057418.1, read on the forward strand.
CATCCTGGAGCTATTGGAGATGCTTCTCATCCACGCTTTCCTCTCAGGCTCCAGAGAGCCCATCAGGCTTTCCCGTGGAGCTGATGGACTGCACACCTTCCTGCCCTTTC
>NC_057418.1:22265678-22328918 GCF_019320065.1 Cervus canadensis
TTTAGGTGTTTCTGAGGTTTTAGGTGTTTCTGAGGTTTAGGTGTTTCTGAGGTTTTAGGTGTTTCTGAGGTTTTAGGTGTTTCTGAGGTTTAGGTGTTTCTGAGGTTTTAGGTGTTTCTGAGGTTTTAGGTGTTTCTGAGGTTTTAGGTGTTTCTGAGGCTTAGGGGTTCTCTGTTAGCCAGTTCAGTGCAGTCTCACTTTCTAAACGGGAAATATTAATCCAAGAGTTAATTCTCTTCAGTTTTGTTGTGCGTGAGCTACTTTAGAGCACCTGATAAGGGTCCATCTAGGTGGTGGATAGTCCTTTAACTAATATCTTTTCCAGTATGCATAATTTCCTGGTTGCAAGTCATGGAACATCTAATCTTCATCCATAAATCACTGAGATAAGATTTAGAATCAAGCTTAGAATGTCTTTTTAATAATTCAGCTAGGGGCTTCCCTGGTGGCTCCTTGGTGATGAATCTGCCTGCCAGTGCAGGAGACATAGGTTCAATCCCTGTCCGGGAAGATCCCACATGCTGCAAAACAACTAAGCTCATGGGCCACGAATACTGAGGCTGTGCTCTGGAGCCTGGGAGCCTCAACTCATACTTTTGTGTCATGACATCTAGGCAGTTAGCACTTGACTGTGGTTTCTGCATATGTATTAGTCTGCTACGTCTCTAAAGAAAAGCTACTTTTCTATACTCAGAACACCAAATATGACACCACAATGTGGATTTTAGAAAGTCTGCTCCAGGAGTCGGGATCCGACCAAACATATACTTCCGATTGTATCACAACACAGACTGTAACCAGACACCACCGACTGAGTGGTTTCAACCAGGCTTCCTGGAGGTGAGGATTTTATCACATGAATTAAGAAGAACACATTCAGCCCATAAAAGCATGCGGTAACTTAACTATACATGAAAGTGAGTGTGAACACATAAATTATGTCTCATTAAATCACATAAGTATATCCCTAATGCATTATGTTCTTAAGAGAATTTTAAAAATGCCAACCCCCGCCCCCTGCCCCAATTCCACCCTACGTGAAGGGAAGTCTGATGGAAAGAATAGAACTGGAAGTCTTAACTGATTGTGAGCAAATATTTGACTTTCGCAAATCCTCAGAATGACCAAGCAATACATCTTAAGGGCCCATCAACAGTCATGGACAGTGAAGGAATTCTTAAGCATGAGCTTCTCTAGCGTCTTGTTAAACCCACTCTGAGCAGAAGGTCGTGTATTAGATCAACAGCCAGACTGTCACCAAGGGTCAGCTTTTGCCACCCATGGTTGGTTTAACATAGTACCTTCCCATAGTCCAGGGAGAAACATCCGGATGATGGAATAGCTGTTAGAACATTGGGGAAAATGTTGAGCTAGATAATGCTATCATCAGATAAGAAAAGGTTTTTTTCATCAAAGGGCTGGGAAAGCCTGAGTAAGATCTCAGGACAACACCCCGCCCCACCACGTCTACATCTTGTACCCGGGGCCCTCAAAGGAGAAGACACTTGTCTTCATCCCCACTCCCACTGCACTGTCCTGCTGCCCACACCAGCCTCTTCTACCTCAACAACAGAGTGCTCCCAACCCTACAGGGAAGTGTGGGGGCCCAAGACCAAAACAGAACATCATCTAGGTAAAGATGGGTAAAGTGGACAGGGCCTTGGTGAGACCCGAGGCTCACCTCTCCCAAGTCCTAACCAGAACAAACCTGCCTAGGAGCCAGAGGCCAGCCAGCTTCTCACCTGCTGTGGTCCCTGATTTCTTCATAAGATTCATGATGATGAAGCAATTAGAACTAACTGGGTGATGATCAATAGGATGGATGCAGACTGGCTGATATCTGGGGCCATTATTAGTGGTTCTAAAATGAAAAAGCAAAAGCCTTGTCAAATCTAAGGATACACCTTCCTCAGCACCTGCTGTCCTTAGACAGCACACGTTCCCCATTTAGTTACTGACTCATGAGAAGCCACTGTTCAGGTCCGGGTGTGAAAAGATGAATGGGCTTGTGCTCTGTTCGTGAAGCTAATATTTCTCCTGAGTTGTGTTAGTCACTCAGTCATGTCCGACTCTTTGCAAGCTCAAGGACTGTAGCCCACCAGGCTCCTCTGTCCATGGGATTCTCCAGGCAAGAAAACTGGAGTGGGTTGCCATTTCCTACTCCAGGGGATCTTCCCAACTCAGGGATCAAATCCGGGTCTCCTGACTTGTAGGCAGATTCTTTACCGTCTGAGTCACTGAGACAGCAAATATCTATCTGATTATCTTTCAGGTGGACATGTTTACTGTGAGGAGTCCTGTTTGAGGAGGACACAATTGGGGATACTTAATTCTGTCTGGGAAGGGATAAGGGCTTCATTAAGTGACATTAGAGTTGGTTAAAGGATCAGTACAACAGAGGGGAGAGAAGGCCTGGAAACATAATGCGTATATAGACTTGGGGACCATCCAGAGTGCCGGGGGTCTGGGTCATTGGTTAATGAGGAAGGGGGCTCCTGTGCTGAGGGAGGTGGGCTGGGAAAGGAGGATGCTGGCAAGTTCTATGCTATACCCATCACTGACTCTCCAGACAGGAAGTCCACCAAGAGACCAGTCACTCCATCCATCCATCATATTTTCAGTTGCACAAACATATGTGCTCATATCCACACATGAAGGCATTAGAGCTTTGAAGAAAGCTACCACCTCTCCCACACCCCACTCAGTTACCTGTGGGCTATGGGAGCAGCATGTTCTCCCAGTGTTCCAGGAATTCCCTAAGCCAATAACTGCAGTCCCCGTTGAGATCTTCCTGAAGTACTCTGCCAGTTCCTGGTTGTTCTCCCACTCCTCCTTGAGGGCTGTGGCTCCAGGATCGAGGACTGTCCAGGTTATGCTCATGGTGTCAAGGAGGAGGGCAGTCTGTCCATTGAGGCTGAAGAGCAAGGACCCACCAGAGCATTGCTCGGCTTCACTCTGACACCACAGCCTGACCTGCAGGGAGGGAGGACATACGCCCCCCACACACAGTGAATCTTTCTGGACTCTCCACAGTCCATCCTCCCCAGTTACTCATGTGTGTCTGCACATCTAGGGGCCCGTGATCTTCTGACCATGACCTCCCTTCTTACCCATCAGGTCCACCAGGTCTCTAAGGCTGGACCGTGTTCAGTCTTTTCACGGGAAGGACCTCCCTGCATGCACTCCGCCCCTACCCCTCTCTTGCTGTCTCCAGCTCCCCACCCCTCCCATACTTACCCCTCATCTCCTTTTTGTCCAGTTTGATGACAGGCAGGACCATCCTGAGCTCTCTTCCTGCTTCTCCCACCGTTTGGCTCAATTCAGTCCACGCTTTTGTGTTGTTTACCTCCTCCCCCAGGAAACCCAAAGGTCTGACCTTATTGCTGTCACTGTCATACTGGAGGAAAGGCTTTGTGTCCACAGAGCCCTGAATTTGACACCAGGGCTGGCCAGGTCTGGACTGACATTTGACAGTGAGGTTAAGGCACAGAGAGTGGGCATCTGTGAGAGAAAACCACAGTTGTGTCTGGCAGATTCCCCTCCAGGGCCTGGTTGCTGAGGGAGAGGTCTCTATCCCAGACCCCCTCCTCTGCTGCATCCTCAGTCCTGCCTCACCTTCAACTGTCTGAGCTTTAATCTCTTGGATGCCACTGTGGATCCTTTGGATCTAATACTGTTAGCAGGAAGATTTATGTGACATATTTTTACCATCATGTACCAACTTCTGAGGCAGCAAAAACAGAAGACAATGTCTGCCTTCTAGTGGCTTAAAAATCCATCTGAACAAACAGGACTTTCAACATGAGTGGGGAAAAAAAGACCACAGAACACAGGCTACATTCAGGAGGGGCCCCGAATCATCAGGAAGGTTTTTACTGCAGAAGGAGGTGGGGTTGGCAGGAGAGGGCAAGCTACTACCGGAGCACAGGCCCAGGCACCCTGTCTTGGGCTGGAGTCCCTGCACACTGGGTGTCACCTCCTGGGCAGCCCGTCTAGCTAAACCACACCTGACCATCCTCAGAGCTGGAAGACAGGCCCCCACCAGGGTGGAGCCCCTTCCTTTCCCCTCCTCCCCTGCTCCACTCCCCCTGCCAGCGCCCCAGATCCCAGGACACTCACTGCCCAGAGTCTTCCTGGGTTCTATCAGCTGCAGTATCAGCAAAAGACGGCCTGCGGTGTGAGCTAGAGACATTCCTCCCAGCAGTTTTAGAAGAGTAAGGGGCAAATCGTAGCCTGGAGTGTGTCTGCACCTCTGTCTCCACCCACCGCCCAAAGTCTTCAGTCAGAGACTGAGGAAGCCCTGTTGAAAAACAATGCAAAGGACAATTATACCGAGGAAGTATCTTGCAAGTATTCAAATGTAATTCCTCATTAAAAACAGCAACAACCACCACAGAAAAACAGCGGTGACATTAAAAAGCAAAATTCACTTTAAATACCCCACCCTCAAAGATCCCCTAACTTTTGTGAACAAAATGCTCAGGGTCATGTTGGCTTCTCCCCTCCTTCCGACAAAGCCTCCCCCGACCCCACCTCTGCCTCCCAGCTGCATCTTTTGCTTCTTTTTCCATCTTCTGCTCAGTCATCCTGCATTTTTCTCCCTACTTCCTTCTCCATCCTAACCTGGCGGACTTTGTCTTCAGTGATCAAGATCCACTCTCACCCAATGCACCCCAGTGTTAATCCGACTGGCCGCAGGCGACCACACGTGGTCTACAATGGAAGGCGTGTGTACAAGAGTTGTGTTGGAGCCAAGGCTCCAGAGAGGCCTGATAGTAACTAAAATAGCTTTTGAAGGAGTCTTTTGGCCCTAGAAAAGAAAACAACAGTCTCAAAGGCCCTTGCTGAATCATCTAACTTTGGAGAAAACAAAACAGAACTTTAGTTCCCCCCTGATGCTCCAGGCTGGTTGCATCTATCTGGGACTTATCACCCCCTGCCCAGAAATCTTCCACCCCCTACACCTGCCCAGAAAACTTATCACCCCCTGCCCAACTACAAATGCAATCTCAACTAAAGAATACTCAAAATATCCCGCCTGATTAACGTTTCCCTTATCGCTTCCACAAACCTCCCTATAAACATGGAGCCTCCCTGATCCCTCTTGGCGCTCAGCCTGGTCTTTGGCCGACTGTTGCCCCTCCTTGCCTGAATAAAGGTAACCTACTTCTGTTGAGGTTGTCTTTCCTTTTCTGCCTTGGCCCGAACTATATCTTACAGCTTCTTGGCACGCTGCCAACTTGACAGCTAGGCTACAGGTTACTTTAAGAGTGTTCTTTTTATTCACTGCTTCCACAATAAATGTAGCAGAATCATCAAATCTATTTAATCCCAATAGGTGGGAAAAAGGTGAAATGTCCCGAGTTCCCTCCTTGAAGGAAAAGAAAGCTGAAGAATTTATGTTTTTTGCAATAGCAAGATACTGACACAAGTATTAGTATTAGGAAATAAAATGACTAAAAGAGACACTCACATAATATTTCCTTCTGTTGAAAATATTCTGAAGTTGTTTCTCTGAACACAGAAAGAATCCCTGAGTCCTGTAATAGAAGAAGATATTTTTCTCGCATTATCATCATTTTCAACAACGAGATTGCCACACGGAGGAGAGTCTGATTCTTCACAAACTAGATGAAGACAGAAAGTGTCCTATGTGTGGAGGTCTCTTGTTCAAGTAGCTGAACATTTCATTGCAGGGATTCCATCACTTAGCACCAAGAGAAAGAGGCAGAATAGATTGGTGGAAAAAAGGAGACTGAGGAGTCTGTTCACCAGACTTACCAGGACACATGAGACAATGCAGCTACTGCGTCATCATCACAGGAAGGCAGGCTCAGAACTCCTGGCTCTGACTTCTCGGCTATAAAGTAAACAGAAGGAAAACAAAGGCGGCCAAAAAGGCTGAGTCGTAGCCAGCAGAGCCCCTGTAAGGGGCATTCTGGAAACACTGTCTCCTGCAGAAAAGAAAGAGGCCTTGACCCAGGAGACTGAGGAAATCCTGTCACATTCCTGCAGCTGCCCCTCCCCAGTCCCCCCTCCAGCCCTGTCCTCACTAAGGGGCTCCTCTGTCCTTCACTCCCACCCCCATCCCAGGCCCAGCAGCTTCTTGTCACCTCCTCCTTCTGTTAGGGGAAGCACATTGATTGAAACCGCCCACCCTGGCCAGGCACCATAGTAACCATTTGCATGAGTTGTTTTTTGACAGGAGATCCTGATAAGGAATACGGAACTAATAAGCCACCACCAACCAGAAGAGCTCGGGAAAGGTCAAAAGGAGACACCGTGTGTCCGTCCACTACCCAGAATCCCTCTCGCTAGCATCCATCTTGGCTGAGCGATGCATGCACCAGCAGGAAAGACTGTGAATTAGAATGATTGGCCAAAGACCACCTGGAAACTAATCCCATCACCATAAAACCCGAGACTGTGAGCCATGTGGCAGAGCAGTTCTCCTGGGTTCCCTTACCCTCCTGCTCTCCACCCAAGTGCCCTTCCCCAAAAAATCTCTTGCTCTGTCAGCACATGTGTCTCCTCGGACAATCCTTTACTGAGTGTTAGACAAGAGCCCAGTTTCGGGCCCTGGAAGGGGTCCCCCTTTCTACAACACTTCCTTCCTGCATCACAGATTAATCCCAGGCCCTGGCACCTCCTGGGCTGCACTGTAGGTGGGACTGTGGTCGGTGATGCTGCAAGGAGAGTAAGAGTGATGCCCTTGTCCAGAGCCCAAACTCAGCAGATGCCTCCTCGCCCCCCTGACCCAGGAACCCCTACTGTGCAGACAGTTTACACCCATCACATGGAGGCCCCAGTGATAGATCCCCAGGCGAGATGGGGGAATGGAGGAGCCCCGTCCTCAGGGGCTCTGACAGCTGATGGGGGAGCGAGGTTTCCAACACAGTCAGTCAGTCCTGCTGGGACATAGAGACGGTGACATGAGGATGGAGTCCTCAGGAGCTGATAGCAGAGGTGGTGTTGACAGATTTCCAGAAGGAGGATTGGTAATATTGAGAAGAAGATTCAGGAAAGAGTGTACAGTGAGAAATAAATCCCAGAAATCAAAAAGATGTCTACAGGTTTGGGATCGGCAAAAATCCATGTTCAGTAGTACAAAGGCCTGTGCTTTGAGGACCAACGTCAGGAGGTGGAAGAGGAAGGAGATGACAGAGCATCCGGGGCCATTGTTCTCCCAGGACAACTCACTTTATTAATTTATTTTTTACATTCTCTTATTTTATGTTTATTAACACCAAAAACATTGTGTATTGGGGTACAGCCATTAACAATGTCATGATAGTTTCAGGTGAACCGTGAAGGGATTCAGCCATAGATATACATGTGCCCCTTCTCCCCTAAACCCCTCTCCCATCCAGGCTAGCACATAACATTGAGTAGAGTTCCATGTGCTATATTGTGGGAGCTGGTTGGTTATCCATTTTACATATAGCACTGTGTACATGACCTTCCCAAAGTCCCTAACTATGCCTTCGCCCGGGGAACCATAGCTTGTTTTCTAAGTCTGTGAGTTTCTTTCTGTTTTGTAAGTTCCTTTGTACTATTTCTTTTTAGATTCCACATATAAGGCATGTCATATGATATTTCTCCTTCTCTTTCTGACTTACATCACTCAATATGAGACTCTCTAGGGCCATCCATGTTTCAGGAACAGCTCACTTTAGATGGATCACTTTGCTAAAACACACACATACACACAGACACACAGACACACACAGAGGTTTGGTCCACATCACCTTGCGTGGACTGCCACGTCCTTATACTCGTCTCACCTGTGCTCTTCAGCATTTCCTCCCAGCGCACCATGAAATTCTTACACCAGGCCCGACAGTCTCCCATGGAGACCCTTTGCAAGAAGTCGGTAACAGCTCTGTCATTTTCCCACTTCTCTTTCATATGACTCCATCCAGAATGACCCACGCTCCAGCGTCCATTCTCTGAATCAAAGAGGAGACACATTTGGCCATTCAAACCAAACTGCCAGGATCCATTGATGTGTCCATTCTCTCCACACTGGCATGTCATCCTGGCCTGCAGGGTCAGAGGGCCTGACCCACCGAGGAAAAGAAACAACAGCTCAGCCTCTGGACTTGACAAATTCCTTGCCTCACCTTGGTCCACCTCCCCTGGACCCGCCTAATCTGGCCCTGTTGTTTCCTCCAAGGCCCACTTCTTCCACTGGACTACTAGGGCAGGACCAATATCCAACTGAATTTTTCACCCATAAACAATGGATGCAGCTAAGCCCCCAGTCTGCTCCTTCAGTATGTGGACATCCTAACTCACCCCTGGACTCAATGGACATGAGTTTGACTTGATGGACATGAGTTTGAACAACTTCTGGGAGTTGGTGAAGAACAGGGAACCCTGCCATGCTGCAGTCCATGGGGTTGCTAAGAGTGGGACACGACTGAGCGACTGACCTGAACTGAATTGAACTCACCTCTGGCTGTGTGTTTCTCCAGTATGACGTCAGACAATTGCCCCTTGAGAAAGTCCCCAATGTCTCTCAGTGTTTCTGTCTGTATTTCCCAAGTGTGCGTAGCTTTCACCTCTTCTCCCAATGGACTTGTGGATTGGATCTTGGCACCACCACAGTCATACGAGAGAAAAACATTCTCATCTACCTGGCCTTGAACCACACACCACGGCTCTCCAGGTCTGGGCTGAGGATCAATGGTGAAGTTGTAGCAAAGAGAGTGAGCGTCTGTGAAGGAAAACACAGGTGAGGGCAGGGTTGGGAGAAGAACACCCCTTACCTCCTCCCCCACTTATATGAGAGCAGAGTACAGCTGCAGGGCTGGGTGGGCAGAGCAGGAAGGCCCCCCTGCCCGCCAACACCACCTACAGGCTGAGCAAGCAGAGAAACCACATAGCATTATCTCTACTCTGCTCCTAAGGCCAACACAGAACCCCAAGCTGCAGAAAGGAGAATTCACAATTAGGGGTGACAGGACTTAGCAAGGCCAGGGAGATGCTGCTGACCTACAACTAGGAAGAGTCTTGGAAGCCTGGAGAAAGGCCTGGCCCACCTGGCTTGAAAGAGAAAATCCAGAACTTCTGAGGCAGGTGGTAGAGGAGGGGATTAAAGGCTCAGAGAAGTGAATCTGCCAGGGTGGACATGGTATGAAAGGGCAGGAAGGTGTGCGGTCCACCAGGTTCTATGGAGCCCGAGAGGAAAGAGTGGATGAGAAGCATCTCCAATAGCTCCAGGATGACTCTTGCTGAAGGTCACTGATGGTGGTAGCAGATGGTGTACCTGTGGGCTTCCAACAGGAGTAAGGATGGACAAGGTGGAAAGAGCTGATGCCAGGGGGAGTGCTCTATTTCAGAAACACAGTAGATGCAGTGGTCAAAGTGACTAGAGAGTCCCAGTGTAGCCAGGCCTGACTGCAGAGAGTGCGATGCTGGCTCATAGCACAGGGTGACCCTAGAGGCAAACGGATGAGCAGCGAGTACTGTTTAAAACTACACGATGGAAAGGAAAAATTAAAAAAAAAAAGCAAAAACCAGAAACAAACACAAGGCTGGATGTTCAGGAAGCTGAATGCAAACATCCCAACAAAATGTCTAGATCATTTGTGCACTATCCAGCACTGAGTCAGGTCTTATATTCAGAATCCATTACTAGAGACAGAGATGCCAGGCACCAGGAAGGAGGGCCCTCTTATCACCACAGCGAGTGCACAAGTCCTTCTGGCCTTTGGAAGCCACATGGTCAGTGACTGGGGTAAGTGTATACCTGGCAGAGAAGCCACCCCCACGTTCATAAGGACCTCGAGTGGGGCTGACATCGTGTCCAGCAATCTGAAACATCATCATGGCCGCCTGTGATTACTGTGGTGCCTGAGGTCTGTGGTTAGGAATACACATCTGTCCCACGTGCTGCCCACAGGAGTGTCACCCATCCACCGATCCTCATAGTGCTCATTTCACATCCACTGCATTTCATATGAATGAAAAATCTTCACAGTTAGTAAATTACCATGAGGGCTAACATAGAAGTGATTTCCAAGTTCACACTTCTGACACTGACCTTTATCCCCCAATAATATGTGTAAACAATGTCATATCCTGGAGAAAATGACAGAGAGGAGTACCAACCTACAACCTCTCCAGGGCTGCAGGAGTATCATCCCTATCCTATCTCCATTTAATTCCCAGTGTGGCCATTGATTTCTATAATTGTACATATGGCATAATTCAGGCTCTGAAGACCATAGTTTTCTGTTACAACTGCTGTCCTAGCACAAAAGCAGTCACAGACAATTGGTGAACGATGACCTGCTTCTTGGGCAGATGACCCAGCAGAACCTGTGACGTCAGAGGTATCTGTGGTCAGAAAGGCGCTATGTGCCGAATATGGCATTTTACTTGGAGGGTCACAACACAGACCCTTTATGTCCTGAAGCAAGGCCAAGCGATGTGCAGTGGGGAATACTACACCATATAAATGTGGCTCCTAGTATGGTCCTGGGTGCTGGTAGAGATGAGGCCTCTGGTCATTAAATGTCCATCATTGTCCATCATGATCTGGGTTCATCAATCCCTAATCATTAGTTCAGATAGACCAACCATCATAGGATTGAAGTGATATTGTGGTTTGGCATAAGAAGGGCCAGAGGCAGCAAAAAAAGAGAGAGCAGCAGGTGGCCTAGCCCTGACATCAGAATTGTTTAGGACTAATATTTTCCAGGGCCTGCCCTGGTGGCTCAGCGGTAAGGAATCTGTTTGCAATTTCGGACCTGGAGTAGAGGTGGGATCTATGCCTGGGTGAGAGAAGATCCCATGGAGGAGGGCATGGCAACCCACTCCAGTGCTCTTGCCTGGAGAATCTCTTGGACAGAGAATCCTGGTGGGCTATAGTCCACAGGATCATAAAGAGTTGGGCATGACTGAAGCGACTTAGCGTGCACACACTACTCTCTGCTCATGCCTGTGGTTTCATGCAGTGTCTCCTGTATCTCCATGGACCAAGGAAGCCACTCTAGAGCAGAGGCTGTCAGGGGATATTAGCCCATATCTGCTGGACGCACACCGCTTTCACATTCACACCACCCGGAACCTACAAGGTAGGACAGAGCAAGTGTTTGTTTCCCCAACAGGCAGCTAAGGCATCCCTTGCACTAGTCTGTGGGGGATGAGTCATCTGTTACTGTTTTGTGACCCAGGGCAGTCACATGGTTCTTTTGGTTTTTTCATGTCGTCTTTGCCTACTCTTGTACCACAAATGTGGAGATGTATAATGCACACAGACACCAAAGAACCTGTCTACACCAACAGATTTACTGTCTTTTGAAGAAAAGGTTCTCCAACTCCTGTCTTAAATAATAGCTATTATAGGCCACTGTCTCCATAGTCTCAGAGAAGATGAATGTCAGACCGAAGGGTAGAAGGTGCCCTGTGTCTCACACTTTGGGAAACTCTTCTCCCAACTCTCCTGCTTTATGTCCTGGGGGCCAGGCTGGGAGGCTTCTGCTGGGGTGAATTCTCAGGCAAGAGGATAGGGTGCCAGTTGACAGAGGGCAGTCTTAGGATCCCTTCACAGATGGGAAGTTGTTGGAGGCCCTGAAGTTCTTGGGACGGGGAGGGATATGAAAAAATAGTGTTGTAACCAAGCAGGACTCTAAGGAGGCTTCCTAGGCCAGACTCCACCCATCTCCCCGCCCCTCCCTCCTGCACTGACCCCCCGTCCCCCGCCCAGGTGTCGGACTCCATAGACCCTTGTCCATCTCTGCCCCCACCTCCCCTGCGGCCAACGCAACTGGTCAGACTCCTCCCGGCCTTCTGAACCCCGTGGGTTCGGTCCCTCGGAAGCGGCCGCCACCTTTCCTGCACCCGCTTCAGTGGCTCCGAATTCTCCACGTGGGGGTCGAGAGGCTGCAGCAGCATTTCGTGACGCCGCCCTGGCTCTCGCGTCTTCCAGCCTCCCCTCCTTTCCTCTTGGGATTCCTTTTTCACCCAGATCTTGTCTCTTCCCTGCCGGGGGACGGCACCAGCCGCGAGTGGGGGCGGGGAGCAGGAGCCCAGCGGGAAAGGAGCGCGCGGAGCTTTAAAAGCAGGAGGCGGTCCGGCCGCGGCGTTTCCTGAACCGCCTCGGACACCCCCATCCCTCTCGGGTCTTAAGGCCCCGTGTCCGCTCCCCGCAGGTTAATCCCCGAGCTCATCGCCTCCCGCCGGGCAGAACATGAGAGGCAGGAGCAGAACCAGAGCCGGGAAACCAAGAGGCGCTCCGGGTCCAGCCGTCCAGTCCATCCCCACCTGGAAACTGGTTGGATCCGACTTCGCGAGAAGCTGTGTATAGCTCGCCCCGCATTTCAGTCCACTCTTCGCCCGGGCCTCCTCCCCGGGTCACTGACGCCGGCAGTAGCGCCCCCTCCTGACGCACTCCTTGCTCCTCCTGTCCCTCAGCGTTTTTTTTCTCCCCCGAGTCCTTCCGGCCCCTCAGCCCTCCTGCCCATTCCCGCCTGCAGTCTTCCTGTGGTCGCTCAGTCGTGTCTGACTCTTGCGACCCGGAGGTCTGGACCCGTCTCCTCTGTCCGTGGGGATTCTCCAGGCAAGAGTCCTTCAGTGGGTCGCCATGCCCTCCTCCTTGGGGTCTTCCTGACCCTGGGATCGAGGCCGGACCCTGGGATTGCAGGCAGAGGCTTTACTGACTGAGCTTCGAGGGAAGCCCTGCTTTTCTTAAAAGACTCGATTCCCCTTCACCCCCCGCCCCAAACACGCCACCCCCACCGGAGAACTCTGCGGGTCTCTTGAAAGGGCCTGGAGACAGCCCTTAACTGCCGTGTCATCAGCAATATACTTTCTAGTAGTTTCTGTCCCAGAGTAGTCCTAGACCTTTTGTGAGCCGAGGTAATTGCTCATTAGAAGAAGTTTGAGGACTGAGGCCAGAACCCGATTTTCCAGGTTCCCGTGGAGACAGGGAGCCTGTGCTGCCCCCGGGCGCCCCCTGGCGGTCTCTTCCGGCTGCTTGTTCTAATCGGATGCGTTTCTGCAAGCTAAGTTGCTTCAGCTGTCTGAGTCCTAGTGCCCCATGGACTTTAGCCCGCCAGGCTCCTCTGTCCACGGGGATTCTCTAGGCAAGAATAGTGGAGTGGACTGCAATGCTCTCCTCCAGGGGATCTACACTGGTAGCCTGTGTGATCCATTTTCTTCCCCCTCATACTTTACTTTTAGGCAGTGTCCAAGCAGCATTGAGCATCTCACGTTCAAATCTCAGGGCTATCCGCTGATGAAGAGTGAGATCATCCATCACTCGTTGGGACTGACAAGACCTCCTAATTCTTGGGAAGTGGGTCTACCAATAACATTGAGAGGTCAACGTCTGTGACAGAGTGCCCCATCTCTCTGTTATCATGGGGCTCTTGGCCTTTGCTAGCTTCAGGGGTGACTGAGCCCTGACCTCGGACGGTCGTGCTGACCCCTCAGCACGGGCATGCTCCATTTCATGTCTTGTCACTGAGTGAGGCTGGCTTCCCTATTGATAGATGTGGAAATGGATGCCAGCAGAGTTTTAGGGAAGTAACAAGAGCAATCAGGTGGAGTTTCATGTTCTTGGAAGTATGCTCCTTGTCAACACTCATTAAAATCACCTCCTGTTGATTCCACTCCCATCTGGGGTCTATTCTGTGTCCAGGTGGCAGGAGCCGCACAGGTTGGGGTGGCTAGGCCTGTCCAGAGAGGCCCGTCGTCCCCCACCTGGCTGTCCTGACCAGGACTCTAACGCTGTCCTTCTGTCTTTCTCCTGCTCTCCTAGTCACTTGCCTCTTCACCAGCCTCCTCCACTGGGGCTACGTGCTCCCCATGTTGCCTCTTCCAGAGATTAAACCCAGGCCCCTGTCCCCCAGGCCTATGCGTGAGAGTCTTCCCCTGACACATCCATCACCTGAACCCACCAAGTTGCTGCCCCACCCAAGCCTGTGTCCAGTCCTCCTCCCAGCCCCCATGTGTCTCTTGTCCCCAAATTGTTACACACCAGGCTCTTGGACTCCTTAATCAATAGAAATCAATCAGAGGAAAGACGATAGAAATAAATCAAATTTCTTAATCAAAAGAAATTGAGGCAAGGCTTTATTGGGGCTCTTGCTGCAGCAGAGGGGAGCGAGAACAAATGACAGGTTCCTTCCTTGCTCGCTCCCCGAGGTGGTGGGGCGAGCTGGTTCCTTCTATGGGGTGAGGGGAGGGGTGTGCCCAGGGGTCAGACAGAGGGGTGGCTTAGGTGACCTGCTGATCCCTTAAATGTTGTTGTGTGCTGGGGGCATGTGAGGCATGCTGCTTTTGCTCTGGGCTCTTCAAAAGTGGCAGTTGGGTTTTTCATCTCTCTTTCATCTTTTCCCCAGAATTTGCTCCAAATACTCAACTAAAAGACAGTCTAGTTTTAAAAGACTTTATGCTTTATTGGGTGTAGCTGATTAACAAACAGTGTTGGGATAGTTTCAGGTGAACAGCTAAGGGACTCAGCCGTGTACATACATGTATCCATTCTCCCCAGACTCCGCTCCTGACAGGCAGCCACGATAACACTGAGCAGAGTTGTGGGTTTGATCTCTGTGCTGGGAAAATCCCTGGAGAAGGAAAGGCCAACCCACTCCAGTATTCTTGCTGGAAAATTCCATGGACAGAGGAGCTGGCAGGGTACACTCCATGAGGACAGAAAGAGTTGGACACACAGAGTGTGCACACACAGACACACCATATGCCATACATAGGTCCTTGATGGTTATCCATTTTAAGTAGAGCAGTGTGTACATGACCTTCCCAAACTCCCTAACTATCCCTTTCTGCCTCCTTCCCCCAGCAACTGAAAGTTCACTCTTTAAATATGGGAGTCTGTTTCTGAGAATGCAAAACATCCTTATTGCTGATATGAAGAAAGTTTTGTGGGTCTGGATAGAAGATCCAACCAGCAACAATATTTTCTGAGATCAAAGCCCTAACTCTCTTAATTTCTATGAAGGCTAAGAGAGGTAAAAAAGCTGCAGAACAAAAATTTGAAGATAGCAGGGGCGTGGTTCATGAAGCTTATGGAAAGAAGCTATCTCCATAAAATAAAGTGCAGAGTGTAGTACAAGACCTGACAGAGAAGCTGCCGCAAGTTATCCAAGAGATATAGCTGAGATAATCTATGAAGGTGACCTACTAAGTTAGACATTTGCAGTGCAGACAAAAGGGCCACCTATTGGAAGAAGATGCCCACCAGGACTTTGATACCTGGAGAGGAGTAGTCAATGCCTGGCTTCAAAGATTCCAAGAACAGGCTGATTCTCTTGACAAGGACTGTTTGCAGCAGATTACTGGAAGTCGATGGTCATTTATCACTTAGAAAATTCTAAGACCCTTTAGAGTTAGGCTGAATCTGTTCTGCCTGTGCTCTGTAAATGAAACAATGAGGCCTGGATGACAGCCTATCTGTTTACAACATTGGTGGCCAAATATTTCAAGTCCACGATGGAGATCTACTGCTCAGAAAGAAAGATTCCTTTCAAGATATTACTGCTGATTGACAAAGCATCCAAGAATCTGATGGAGAAGTACAATGAGATCCATGTTATTTTCATGGATGCCAACACTGGTAAAGAGTACTGCATGCTACGGATAAATCTGTGAAAAGAAGAGTCATAGGATGTGGAAAACCTCATTGTTGTCCTCTTTTCAGAAATTGCCCTGCCCACCCTAACCTTCAGCAACCACCACCCTGATCAGGCAGCAGACATCGGCACTGAGACAAGACCCTCCACCAGCAAAAACATTTTACCTCGTGAAAGCACAGATGATGCTCAAACAACTTTATTTTAGAAACACAGCATTGTTGATTAAACTCAGTATATTATTTATCTAGTCATAAAGCTATTGCACACTTAACAGACTCAGACAGTGTCAACAAAGCCATATACAAAGTGGGAAATGAAAGTTTGTTTGATTCTCTTTATTATGATATTCAATTTATTGCCCTGGTCTGGAACCCAAGCTGGACTATCTCTGAGGTTTTGCTATATCTACATGACTTTTGGTCCACATTTTCCATTTGGAACTAACACTGGGTTGACTGTGTAGTAGGATGAGTGAATGATCTACCGTTGAGATACAGTGAAATAGACATCTCAGGACATTATTCAATTTTACTCCTCCAAACGATGTGAGAAAATTCCTGTTATTGCATTTCTGGTACCCCTTGATCCTGATTTATTAAAAAGGCTGTCATTTATATCAATATGTGAGGATATCCCAGCAGCTTTTTTGTCAGGTTGACTATTCAGGATATGTTCAAACCTTTCACAGGTTTACACTTCTGTGAAGACCTACATGACCTTCTAGAACTAACACCAAAAAAGATGTCCTTTTGATCATAGGGGACTGGAATGAAAAAGTAGGAAGTCAAGAGATTCCTGGAGGAACAGGCAAGTTTGGCTTAGGTGTATAAAATGAAGGAAGGAAAAGGTTATTTGAGTTTGCCAAGAGAACACGCTAGTCCTAGGAAAAACACCCTTCCAATAAAACGAGAGATGACTCTACACATGGACATCAGCAGGTGGTCAATACTGAAGTCAGACAGGTAATATTCCTTGTAGCCAAAGGTGGAGAACCTCTATACAGTTAGCAAAAGCAAGACCGGGAGCTGACTGTGGCTCAGATCATGAGTTCATTATGGTAAAATTCAGACTTAAATTGAAGAAAGTAGGAAGAAAGTAGGAAAAACCACTAGGCCATTCAGCTATGACCTGAATCAAATCTCTTCTATTATACAGTGGAAGTGACAAATAGCTTCAAAGCATTATATCTGGTACACAGAGTGCCTGAAGAACTATGGATGCAGGTTCATGACGTCATACAGAAAGTGCTGACCAAAACCATCCCCAGGAAAAAGAAATGCAAGAAGGCAAAATGGTTGTCTGAGGAGGCCTTACAAATAGCTGAGAAAAGAAGAGATGCGAAAGGAAAAGGAGAAAAGGAAAGATCTATCTATCTGAATGCAGAATGCCCAAGAATAGCAAGGAGAGATAAGAAAGGCTTCCTAGATGATCAATGCAAATAGAGGAAAACAATAGAAAGGGAAAGACTAGAGATCTCTTCAAGAAAATTGGAGATACCATGGGAATATTTCATGTAAAGATGGACACAATAAAGGACAGAAACAGCAAGAACTTAACAGAAGCAGAAGAGATGAAAAAGGGGTGGCAAAAATAGACAGAAGAAGTATACAAAAAAGATTTTAATGACCCCAATAACCATGGTGGTGTGGTCACTCATTTAGAGCTAGATATTTTGGAGTGTGAAGTCAAGTGGGCTTTAGGCAGAATTACTAAGAACAAAGCTAGTGGAGGTGATGGAATTCCAGGTGAATGATTTAAAATCCTAAAAGATGATGCTCTTAAAATGCTGCACTGAATATGCACTCAATATTTGGAAAACTCCGCAATGGTCACAGGACTGGAAATGGTCAGTTTTCATGTTCAAGCTACCATAGCAGTATACACATCTCACAGCAAGGTCATGCTCAAAATCCTTCAAGCTAGGCTTCAGTGGTATGTGAAGCAAGAATTCCCAGATGTATAAGCTGGATTTAAAAATGCAGAGGAAGCAGAGATCAAATTGGCAACACCCGCTGGATCACAGAAAAGGTAAGGCAATTCCACAAAACATCTACTTCTGCTTCATTGACTATGCAAGAGCCTTTGACTGTGTGGATCACAACAAACTGTGGAAAATTCTTAAAGAGATGGGAATACGGGACCAGCTTACCTGTCTCCTGAGAAGCCTATATGCAGGACATGAAGCAATAGTCAGAACAAGACATGGAACAATGGACTGGCTCAAAAATGGAGCAAGTTAAGGCTGTATGTTGTCATTCTGATTATTCAGATTCTATGCAGAGTACATTGTGTGAAATGCTGGGCTGGATGAATCCCAAGCTGGAATCAAGATTGCCTGGAGAAATAACAACAACCTCAGATGTGCAGATGATAGCACCCGAATGGCAGAAAGTGAAGAGCATCTAAAAAGCCTCTCACGGAAGGTGAAGGAACGGAGTGAAAATGCTGACTTAAAACTCAATTTTGAAAAACTAGGATTTTGGCATCTGGGGCCATCACTTCATGGCAATAATATGGGAAATAGTGGAAACAGAGGCAGATTTTATTTTCTTGGCCTCCCAAATCACTGTGAAAGGTGACTGCAGCCATTCAATGAAAATTAATTTTAATTAAGAAATGAAAAGGTGCTTGCTCCTTGGATGAAAAGCTAAAGAAAAGAAAAAAATAATTTTACAGTGGCCTCTACATGTCTGAGTGAGGGGAAGAATCACACACCTTTCACTTTAAATCCAAGAGTAGAACTAATGAAGCTTTGGAAAAAGACATGTCAAAAGCCAAGACAGGCCAGAAGCCAGGCCTTTTACATCAAACAGTTGGTCAAGTTGTGAAAGCAAAGGAAAAGTACTTAAAGGAAACCAAAATGGTCCTCTAGTGAACACATGCATGATAAGAAACCAAAACTGACCATCAAAGTCAAGTGATAAAATTGGTTTGAGAAGAAAAAAGAAAGATGCTGAGTAGGATGTGCAATGCAAAGACATCACTTTGCCAGTAAAGGTTTGTCCAGTCAAAGCTATGGATTTTCCAGTAGTGATGCACGTATGTGAGAGTTGGACCGTAAAGAAGGCTGAGTGCTAAAGAACTGATGCTTTTGAATTGTAGTGCTAGATAGGACTCTTGAGATTCCCTTGGACTGCAAGGAGATGAAACATGTCCATCCTAAAGGAAATCAACCCTGAATATTCATTAGTAGGACTGAAGCTGAAGATGAAACGCCAATACTTTGATTCCTGATGTGAAGGGCCAAGTCATTGGAAAAGACCCTGATGCTGGGAAAAATTGAGGGCAGGACGAGAAGGGGACAACAGAGGATGAGATGGTTGGATGGCATCACTGACTCAATGGAGATGAGTCTGACAGTACTCTTCGAGATACTGAGAGACAGGGAAGCCTCATCTGCTGCAGCCATGTGGCCGCAAAGAGTTGGACACGACTTAACGACTGAACAACAATTCACCATATGTGAACCGCTCAATCAGTGGCCAAAAAGTTACAATTTATCTTCTTTATTTGTAGTAATTCCTGATCTATTCTGAATATGATCCTCTGACAATGGGGAAATAAACCTACTTTTCAAAACAGACATAGTTTGTGTGGTGAAGTCTGGCTCCTCCTTGCAGAGGAGGAGGCATAGAGGAACAGAGCAGAGTCACCACTGAGGGTGCAGATCTCGATGAAATAAACAACGATTTTATTGCTCAAGTTCCAGAATAGATCTTTGGATCCAGGTTATCAGGATACTGTTGGGATCGAGAGCTAGACTGCATGTTACTTTAAGAGCTTTCTTTTTATTCTCCGCTTCCACAATAAATGTAGCTCAATCATCAGTTCTGTTTAATCCCAGAAGGTGGAAAAAAGGTGAAATGTCCTGAGTTGCCTCCTTGATTAGAAAAAGAAGCTTGAAGTATTTATATGTTTTGTAATAGCGAAATACTGACTTGAATATTACTATATGAAATAAAATGACTAAAAGAGACATTCAGACATAATATTTTATTCTGTTGAAAATACTCTGAAGTTGTTTCTCTGCCCGTAGAAAGAACCCTTGAGTCCTGTAATAGCAGATGGCATTTTTCTTCCATTATCATCATTTCCAACAAAGAGATTGCCATACAGAGAAGAATCTGATTTCTCACAAACTAGGAGAAGACAGAAAGTGTCCTGTTTGAGGAGATTTCTTATTCAGGAAGGTGAATATTTCAGTGCAGGGATTCCATCACTTAGCACCAAGAGAAAGAGGCAAAAGAGAATGGGAAGAAAAAAAGAGACTGGGAAGGCTGTTCACCGTATGGCCGGTCAGAAGACAATGAGCATCTGGGTCAGCACAACTGGAAGGCAGACTCTGCATACTGGTCTGATCTCCTGGCTCTAAAGTGTACAGAAAGAGAACAAAGGTGGCCAAGCAAAGACTGAATCCTGAGGCTGACAGAGCACCTGTCAGGGGCTTGATGGGAGCAGCATCCCCTGCAGAGGAGAAAGAGGTATTGGTCCAGAAGGCTGAGGAATCCCATCACTTTCCTGGGGCTGCCACTCCCCAGCCTCCAAGCCCCACCCTCACTAGGGGCTCCTATGTCCTTCACTCCCACCCCTACCCCAGGCCCTGACACCCCCTGCTCAGGCTCAGGACTGGAGCCAGTGAGGAATCAATCTGCTCCCTTCACTCAGGTCCGGATCCTCCCCGAGGGGGGCCTAAAGGACCAGGGAGCAGGTCCCCGGAGGAGGGGCCTTGCTTCCTGACAGCCTTGGGGGGCTGTAGGCAAACCTCCTTCCTTCACTCCCCTCCAGCCTCTGAGCAGCACACACAGCTCTCAGGACCAGGGTCCCTGCCCGCCATCATTTCCTGGGCCCGCCCAGCTGGGCGCCTCCACCCCAGCTCAGGCCCACCATCCCCAGGCACCTCTGCTCAAGGCAGGGCCACTCAGTGATGGAGGCTCTGGGTCCCAGGAGGCTGGTGACGAGCAGGCCACAGGCTGAGTCAGAACTGCTGCTGCCCCAGGAGCACAGGCCTGGCCTCGCCCCTTCCCACAGTCTCTGTTGTGGGGCTCCTGCCTTGCCTGCTTGGCCCAAGCCACTTCCTGTGAGAACAGGCCTTTGGAGTTGGGTCTGCAAAGGCCTTCCCAGCCCTTCCTCCTGGGCTGAGAGCCCGGCCCCTCTCATCTCGGCCCCTGGGTGGGTCCCCTCCCCGCTGACACGTCATGTGGAGCCCCCATGCTGCTCTCAGCCCCGGGAGTCCTGCCCTCGCCCTGAGCGTCTGCTGTTCTCACACCACCCACCCTGGGCCCTGCCAGCCAGCGGTCTGTGCTCAGTCAGGGGACGTGGCTAAACCCTTTTAACTTCAACAGACCCCCAGGGACCCCCCACTTCCCACTGTCATCTGACACTGAGGTGCTATCAGAACTGAGGCCTGAGCTTGTCTGAGTTCTTGCTCTCAGGTTATATGAGTCTTATTCACCGGCTCATTTCCAGGATGAGGAGGTTCAGTGAGGGTCAGGGGTTGGCTGGGATTTAACTTCCCTGTCCTCACACCAGGCCCTGTGCCCCTGCCTTCCCTCTGACTTCTGCCCTCAGTACCCCTTCTTGTAAAGGATAGAGACTATTATGATGCCCATTATGCAGAAACTGGCTGGAACCCCGACGGCGATCCCTGTGGTGAGATCGATGGCTGTGGCCGTGGGCTGCACTGTAGGGGGGCCCGAGGTCGGTGATGCTGCAAGGAGAGTAAGAGTGATGCCCTTGTCCAGACCCCGAACTCGGCAGATGCCTCCTCACCCCCACCCCGACTCAGGTACCCCTACTGTGCAGACAGTTTACACCCATCACATGGAGGCCCCAGTGACAGGTCCGCAGGTGAGATGGGGGGAAGGGAGGAGCCCAGTCCTCAGGGGCTCTGACAGCTAATGGGGGAGCAAGGTTTCCAACACAGCCACTCAGTCCTGCTGTGACATCAGAGACGGTAACGTGAGGATGGAGTCCTCAGGAGCTGACAGCAGAGGTGGTGTTGACAGATTTCCAAAAGGAGGATTGGTAACATTTAAAAGAAGACTCTGGAAAGAGGGTACAGTGAGAAATAAATCCCAGAAATCAAAAAGATGTCTACAGGTTTGGGATCAGCAAAAATCCATGTTCAGTCCCAGAAAGGCCTGTGCTGTGAGGAGAGACGTCAGGAGGTGGAAGAGGAAGGAGGATGACAGAGCATCCCCGGGTCATTGGTCTCCCAGGACAACTCACCTCTGATGGATCAGTTTTGCAAACACACACACACAGACACACACACACACACACACAGAGGGGTGGGTCCATGTCACCGTGAGGGGACTGTCACTTTACCTCCCTTCTCACTTACCCGAGGTCTTCAACATTTTCTCCCAGCACACCATGAAAGCCTGAAGCCAGGCCGGACAGTCTCCCATGGAGACCTTCTTCAGGAACTCGGTCACAGCTCTGTCATTCTCCCACTTCTCTTTCATCCATCTGCCTCCAGGGTGATCCACTCTCCAGTGTCCATTCTCCGAATCAAAGTGGAGGCTCATTAGTCCATTCAAGCCAAACTGCCAGGATCCACTGATGTGTCTGTCATCCTCACAGCGACATGTCATCCTGGCCTGCAGGGTGAGAGGGTCTGCTCCCACCGTGGGAAAGAAAGAGCTCAGCCTCTGGGCTTGACAGATTCTTTGCCCCGCCTGAGTCCACCTCCCCTGGGTCCACGTCCCCTGGCCTCAGCTAATCTGGCCCTGGCCTCTCATGCAACACTTGCTCTTTCCAATAGACGATTAGGGAAAGACCAACATCCAACAGCATTTTTAAGCCCTGATCTGCTCCTCCTGTACTTGGACTTTCTAACTTACCTGTGACCGTGGGTTTCTCCAGTGTAAAGTCACGCAGATGGTCCCTGATGTCTCTGAGTGTTTCGATCTGTGTACCCCAGGCCGTTATGGTTTTAACTTCTTCTCCCAACAGACTTGTGAATATGATCTTAGCATGACCACAATCATAGGAGAGGAAAACCTCTCCGTCCACCTGGCCTTGAACCTCACACCACGGCTGTCCAGGTCTGGGCTGAGGATCGATGGTGAAGTTACAGGACAGAGAGTGAGCGTCTGTGAAGGCAAACCGCAGAGAGGGTGAGGGTGGGAGAAGAAGACCCGTAGGCCTCCTCCCCCAGGTCTGTGACAGCAGAGGAAGGCTGCGGGCTGGGCTGACAGAGCAGGACCCCCGCCTGCCCCCCACTCCTCACCAGGCACGACTGAGGAAGGCGACGAAGCCTCAGGCAGACAAGAAACCCCACAGCCCTGGATACGCCCCGTTTCCACTCTGCTCACGAGCTCCACCCGGGCATTAACCGACACATACGTTTCCAGGGATGGGCCAGGCTGGTTCAGAAGGAAAGGCCCAAACCCAGAGGATGTCAGGTTCTCTCTGAGTGTCCTGTGGGAGATGCAGAGGGTAAGGGGGCTGTTCCTGAGGAAGCGGGTCACAGCCAGTGGGGGTGTGGGTGGGGAGGATGAGCACAGAACCCAAAGCTGGAGAAGGGAGAGTTTATACTTATGGGTCACTGGGCTTAGCAAGGCCGGGGAGATGCTGCTGATCTCCCACTAGGATGGGACTTGGAAGCCTGGAGAAAGGCCTGGCCCACATGGCATGAAAGAGAAAGTCCAGAACTTCCGAGGCAGGTGGTAGAGGAGGGGATCCAAGGCTCAGAGAAGTGACTCTGCAGGGCGGACACGGTGTGAAAGGGCAGGAGTGTGTGCAGTCCACCAGCTCCATGGGAAAGCCTGATGGACTCTATGGTGTCTGAGAGGAAAACATGGATGAGAAGCATCTGCAATAGCTCAAGGATGACTTTTGCAGAAGATCAGGGATAGTGGTAGGACATGGTGTTCCTGTGGGCTTCCATCAGGAACAGGAATGGAAGTTGCGGAAAAATCAGATTCCAGGTGGGGGTGCTCTAGGTCAGCAGAAAAGAGGTGAAGGGGTCAAAGTGATTAGAGAGTCTCAGCGCCAGCCAGGGCCTGACTGCAGAGAATATGATGCTGGCTCATAGCACAGGGCGATCCTAAAGGCAAACAGATGGGCAGGAACCTAGATACAAACTGTACCATTGAAAGAATTAAAGAGAGACAGAACACAAGGCTGGATGATCAGGAAGCCAAAAGCAGCCATCCCTACCAAACATCTGATCCAGGCCCATTTTCCGGATCTGAGCCAGTTCTTAGATCTAAGCCACCAAAGAGAGAAGCCAAGTTCTAAAGAGGCGGGCCCCTTTATCACCACATCTAGTGTGAAAGTCCTTCCATTCTTTCCCAAAGAGCCACATGGTTATTTGCTGGGGTAAGTGAACCTGCAGAAGCAGAAACTACTCTCACATTCACACTGCACCTAGTGTTTCTAGTATCATGCACAGGAACTGTAGCCTCATCATGGTCCCCCAATTGTTGAAGCAAAGCTTGGAGTACCAGGCCATCAATGGACAGCACTCCAGGTTCTGCTTACAGTGGTTACCACTGAGTCCACAGACCACACAGCAGTCATTTCACATGCCCTGGACTTGTGACATTCATGGAGACCTGAGTAGCTAGTAAATTAACGTGGGGTGAAGGCTACCGTATTAGTGAATTCCAGATTCAAACTTCAGACCCTACCTTCCCATCCGCCAATAGTCCGTGTACACAATATCCTGGAAAAACACAGAGACAAGTACCAGTCTACAATAGCCCGAGGGCTGCAGGGGTGTGGTCCCTCTCGTATCTCCATTTAACTACCACTGTGGCCTTAGGTTTCCTGTAATGGTACATAAGAAATATTTTGGGCTTCGCAGACCCTACGTCTCTGCTGCAATCTGCTGTCTCAGCACAAAAGCAGTCACAATTGGTGAACAATGAGCATGGCTGGAGCTGCTTCCTGGGCAGATGACCCAGCAGAAACCGTGACATCACAGGTGTCTGTGGTCAGAAAGGTGCTACGTGCCATTTTCTACTTGAAGGCTCATAACACAGACCCCGAGTGTCCTGAAGCTAGGCCATGCCACTTGCAGTGGGGAAAGTCACAGCATTTAAACGTGGCTCCTGGTGTGGTCCTGGGGCCTGGTAGAGATGGGGCCTCTGGTCATAGACTGGGGTTGCCCACCGTGATGTGTGCTCATCAACCCCTAATCATTAGTTCAGGTAGGCCAGCCGTCATAGGATAGAAGTGGCTGTGTGTTTTGGTATAAGCAGGGCCACAGGGAACAAACAAGACCCAACAGCAGCTGGCCTAGATGTGACACTAGAGTTGTTATGTGGCCACTATCCTCTGCTCACATCTGTGGCTTCCCCTATGGCACTTTGGACCAAGGTAGCTACTCTGTAATAAAGGAGAGGGGGGCATTAGCCCATAACTGCTGGACGGTTTTTATTTTCCTAAGAAAAAGGACTGCATGTTGAAGATAAATCATTCCCAAAACTAGTCCAAAAAAGCAAAACTTTAAAGGTGAATCAACTGCATTACCTTGTAGAAGTTAAGAAAATAAAAAGCAGTTGGTAGTAACATTGTTAGTTCAAATATGTGTGTTTAAACAATTTTAAAACTCTTGTAAGAATATACCTATACCTCAAAGGCAACTATGTGTAAAAAATTTACACAAACATTTTCCGTTAAACATAATAAAAGTGATACTGAGAAAGTATTCCACATCATTAAGTCTGTCTTAGAAAGTTGAGATGCTACTCCATTCCTAAGGCATGGTGTTTTGGAAGACAAACGTCCTTCTGCAGTGCTGGGTGATGCATGTGACTGGCTGACTCCAAGTGGGCCTCGACAGGCACCTTCCTCCTGACGCTGGGGGACTGTTAGAGGAGGATCAGACACAGGCCCCCAGGGCTGCATGGACCTCTGTGAGACACTGGGCCCTTTGCTGGAACTGCACCTCTCCTCTGGATCGAAGGCCCAGCACAAGCCATCACATAAATGGTTCATCAGGACAGTTGATAGGCTGGGCTATTTGGTAACCCTCTATCAGGTACTCGGCCACATCAAACGGGTAGATGTCCACTTAGGGCAATGGTCAGAGTCATAAACACCTGGGCTCTTTAGTAGCAGCATGCTGACTTCTTAGTTGTGGCATGCAGGATCCAGTTCCCCCACCAGGGATGGAACCCAGGCCCCTGCATTGGGAGTGTGGAGTCTTAGCCACTGGATCACCAGGCAAGGCTGGAGAACTCATTATTAACCAGACTTTCAAAAGCCATCCATCGATCTCATGTTTTTGTTGTTCCCCAGACAGTGAGAGTCCATGGGGAACAAGACTCTGGAGAGGGACTGGCTTTGCTCTTAACTTGAAGTTATTCAATGACAGAGCTCCTAGGAGCCAGGTCTTTGTGGATGACTTCTTTCTGACCAGGTAGCTCATTCCACAGGCAATCTGAGCAGCCATGTGAACTAGTTTTTATGAGAAGTTGCCTGCAGACTATTGCCCTCTACATATTTGCACTGTCATAAAAACAACTTAATGTACCCCCAGTTCATGTAAGGCAATCCACCATGGACTTTTCCCCTTCTTCTGTTCACATGTAGGTAATAGGAAGATTTCTGTGATGAAGATCTCCTAGCTTACAACTTTCAGGGAGCATCATTGTCACCTGAATTTCAGAAGCTTGATCTCTAACTCTTTTTGCAAATGCTTCTTGCTCTTTATCTGGATCTTTTTCATCTACATAAATCCGATGGAAAGTACACCAAAAGGTACCTTCTTAGAGTACGTCTTTTGAGTTCCTCTCCCTGGATAGATATTTTGATATCATTCACCTTAGCTTTGGCCTCGAAAAGAGTGACACTTCTCAAGTCCTACTCCTCTACTCATAAGGGAGGATAACTGGAGATGGGGGCTGTATTGTTGGGTGTGTTGCCTCTCACATACTGAGACATCTGGGTAGGACTGGGACTGAGACAGCCCTTGGGAACTACTGCTGGCGCTGATGGTGTGTTCCAGTTCAATCCTTTTCACACTATGAAGATGCAAATCAGCTAATACTAGTACTACAAGAAATATACCTGGATAGCAAATCCCTAGGCTGATACAAAACACACGTGTAGACACGGCTGGAGCTGCATGTACAGGATCATAAATGGGTTCCTCTGGTGGTCTTTTGTCCAAGACTGAAGTTTTACTTCCTCAATTTCTGGATGGCAACTTTTCCTTCGTTTCAACTCTAAGACTGTGAAGCTTTTTAAAGTTACTGTCAAGTTGAACTACATTTACTATCATAACCTCAGAATCTACTTTGCCAGAACAGGACAGCTCGAGCCCAACAGTGATAACAGTGAGTGGGACTCCAGGGATAGGGGGCGCCGGGCGGCAGGCAGCCTAGCGGACCCGAGCGGTACCAGCGGCGGCCTTTGGGATGCGCGTCCCCGGGAGACGGGCCAGCACATCCGTCCAGCTCGGAGCTCCCGTCTCCACCGCCCAGGAGAAGCTCGGCCACCCGCCGCCCCCCACCCCTGCCTGAGCCCGGGATGGCCGCGGAGCTCTCCTCGACCCGGCCGCCCTGCAGGTGTTAACTGATTGGTGATAAAGAGCGCTGGTCCTTCAAGGGCCGACAGCAGTAGGGACCAGAAGGGGCTCTGTGCGCAGATCGCGGGCTTGTGCTTTTCGGGGCGGCTCTGGGTGCCTTCCCCGCGGGGAGGCCGACGGGTCCCAAAGCGCCGGGCTCCAGGACTCCCACTTCCCAAGGGGCGGGCTGGGCCCGGTGGGGCCTCAACAGCTTTCCCTGGAGCGTCCCGGCCCCCTCTTCTCCTAGGGTCACCTCCCAAACTCCCCGCATTACTGCTTCACCCAAGGCACCCCCGTTCTGCCCGGGAGAGCCGGCAAGTAGCCCGTGGGAGCCACCGAGGAGCAAAGTGGCCAGGGGAAGGGAAAGAGGAGGGGCCGGCGGCGCCACCCCGCAAGAAGTTTCGCGAACCCCCGCGCACACCACCACCCTGTTGAGGTCGTAACACACCCATCTTCCCTGTGCCCTCCCGCAGGTTCATCCCCGAACTCACCTCCGGGCGTCCCGCTGAACCAGACAATGAGAAGCAGGACCAGGAAGCCAAGACGGGTCTCGGGGCCACCCATCTCTCTCTTTGCCACTTGGATCTCAATTTTGCAGGAGAGGAGGATGCCAGGTCAGCAGAGCGGATGCTTTAAGGGGAGGTTGCTCTGCACTTCTTGTGGCTGCCTGCGGTCCTCTGACCAGAGGCCTGCGCTGGCGTCGCTGCCTGGTCGGGACTTCCCTGCTTGCTTGCCGCCTGGCTGTTGCCACTGCCTCCTCTTCCCACCCTTGGAGCTGTACTTCAGCTGTGCTTGGGCTGATAGCCAGAATCTTCCTAGTTAGATCATTGTGTCATTTTGCTCTCCCTAATTAATAGAAATTGATCAGAGGTCAGGAAAGAATTTCTGGCAAGAAGCTCATGGAGGGGAGAGCTCAGGGCCTCCTCCTTCCCCATCCTGAGCTTGCCTTGGATGATCACTGACCTTGTCACTGTACTGAGTTTCCTCAGGGTTCTCCACACCATCTTATGGAAACCTGAAGGAACTTTTCAGCCAGCCCAGTTACTGTTTCCGGTGCCAGTTCAGGTGGCAAACTTACTTGATAAATGTCCTCTGTGTCCTGACCATTCCACTGACCTGCTCTTCCCTCATCTCTCTCCCT
Source organism: Cervus canadensis (assembly GCF_019320065.1). NCBI lineage: Eukaryota > Metazoa > Chordata > Mammalia > Artiodactyla > Cervidae > Cervus > Cervus canadensis. The sequence goes on from NC_057418.1 coordinate 22,293,949, forward strand.
CTCCTTGGGCTTCCTGAGTCCCAGAGACACAACAATATTGAAATTAAGCCAGTTCATCACTCTGCAAATTTGATTCGGTCCCATTTGTTTATTTTTCCTTCAAAATTTCCATGCCAGTGCATTTTGAAGAAGGATTCTGTTTAATTCCACATGCTGTTTGCCCCTCCCTTTTTTTTGTATAATTGTACAACCTTTGAAAATTACATAGGTTATAATGATCCAGTATTATTTGTCATTCAAAAAACAAAAAACAAAAAAAAACAACTTTCTCTTCCTCCCAGCAACCATCCAGGAGGAATTAAATTTCCTGAAAGAAGGCCAATTCAAGATGGCTTCTACTCTGGTAGAAACAGAAAACAAAAAGATGAGAAAAAGCAATAAAGAAATGGGTCCTCATCTAACTTATATACCTTTGCACAGCAAAGGAAACCATAGACAAAACAAAAAAGGCAAACTACAGACTGGGAGAAAAGATTTGCAAATGATGCAGCTGACAAGGGCTTAATTTCCAAAATATATGAAAAGCTCTTACAACCCAATAATAAAAACAGGGAACCCAATCAAAGAATAGGCAGAAGATCTAAATAGACATTTCTCCAAAGAAGGCATACACACGGCCAGTAGGCACGTGAAAAGATGCTCAATATCAATATTTATTATTTTAATTAATTAAAATTTTTATTATATATTGGAGTATATAGTTGATAAAAAATGTGTGTTAGTTTTAGGTGTACAGCAAAGTGATTCAATTATACATATACATGTGACTATTTTCTTTACAAATTCTTTTCCCATTTATGCTATTACAGAATATTGAGCAGAGTTCCCTATGTCACAGAATAAGTCCTTGTTGGTTATCTATTTTAAGTATAGTAGTGAGTATGTGTCAATCCTAACCTCCCAGTTTATCTCTCTCCATCACCTATCACCTCTGGATATATGCCCAGGAGTGGGACTGCTGTATCCTATGGTAGCTCTGAACCTGCCTGCAATGCAGGAGACCTGGGTTTAATCCCTGGGTCAGGAAGATCCCCTGGAGAAGGAAATGGCAACCCACTTCAGTATTCTTGCCTGGAGAATTCCATGGACGGAGAAGCCTGGTGGGCAACAGTCCCTCGGGTGGCAAAAAGTCGGACAGGAGTTAGCAACTAAATCACCACCACATGGTAGCCTTGTTTTTAGTTTCGAAAGGAATGTGCATACCATTCTCCAAAGTGTGTGCATCAATTTACATTCCCACCAACAGTGTGGGAGGGTTCCCTTTTCTCCACAGTCTCTCCAGCATTTATTGTTTGTTCAGTTCAGTTCAGTTGCTCAGTCATGTCCGAATATTGTGACCCCACGGACTGCAGCATGCCAGGCTTCCCTGTCCATCACTAAGTCCCGGAGCATCCTCAAAGTCTTAGACTTTTCAGCATGGCCATTCTGACCAGTGTGAGGTTCCCTGAAGGGGGAAGGAGAACAAATGTCAGAGAATGAGGAGTAAAGATAACCTGTCTCAGCCCCAGGGTCCAGGGAACCTAGTGGGCAACAAGGACAGACTTTGGGGACAGAGCAGGGTTGGTGCGCACAGGCCTCGATGCAGAGGCTTCTCCTGTTGCAAAGCCCCGGCTCTGGTTCGCCTGGGCTCCCACAGCTCAGGGTCCAGTCGTCCAGGGGCAAGTGGGACCTTCCCTGACCAGGGTCAAACCTGTGTCCCCTGCACTGGCAGGCCAATTCCTATCACTGGCCCACCGGAAAGCCCCCGCCACATCTTCTTTATCCATTCATTTGTTGATTGTCATTTAAGCTGCTTTTATGGCGTCTCAATAGCTCAGACCTTAAAGAATCTGCCTGCTATGCGGGAGACCTGGGTTCAGTCCCTGTGTTGGGAAGATCCCCTGGAGGAGGGCATGGCAACCCACTCCAGTATTCCTGCCTGGAGAATCCCATGGATAGAGGAGCCTGGTGGGCCACAGTCCATGGGGTCGCAAAGAGTTGAACATTACTGAGCCCCTAAGCACACACACACATTCTCCTTCCCCTGAGAGTGTCCAGGCCCGGGTTCCCACCTCTGACCCTGGGCCCACAATTCTCCAGCTGAATGGCCTCAGGTTCTGAGTCCTTGCCCCATGTCTCCCCCAGGGTCTGGGTCTGTTCTGAGCAGGCCTTCAAGGCATTAATTCTCCTCCAAGAGAAGCAAGGGTTTGGGCCTGTTACTGTCACAATGAAGGAAAGTCTATTTCTCCAGTGCCCCCGTGGAGCCTCCATCTCACATCAGGGCTGGAGTGACAATGAAGTTGTAGCCAAGTTAAGTGTCTGTGAGAGAACTCAGGTGCTAGCTGGCATGGGGAGTGCTGACTCACTCTTCATGTGCCCTGTAAAATTCGTCTGTTGCAACCTTGGCCCTGAATGTGATGGTTTCGGAAGATGGGTATGTGGGAAGTGTGTGTTCCGTTCAGTTCAGTTCAGTCTCTCAGTCATGTCCGACTCTTTGTGACCTCGGGGACTGCAGCACTCCAGGCTTCCCTATCCATCACCAACTCCTGGAGCTTGGTCAAGCTCATGTCCATTGAGTTGGTGATGCTTTTTAATGATCTCATCCTCTGTAGTCCCCTTCTCCTCCTGCCTTCAATCTTTCCCAGCATCAGAGTCTTTTCCAATGAGCCAGTTCTCCACATCAGGTGGCCAAAGTATTGAAACTTCAGCTTCAGCATCATTCCTTCCAAAGAATAATCAGGACTAATTTCTTTTAGGATTGACTGGTTTGACCTCCTTGCAGTCCAAGGGACTCTCAAGACTCTTTTCCAACACCACAGTTCAAAAGCATCTATTCTTTGGCGCTCAGCTTCCCACCTGAGCTTCTGGACAGACCTGGGAACACCTGTGATGAGCGACAAGAGATGAGGGAAGGTGCAGAGAAGGGCGACGTGGGGAGGAAGGAGTTGGGGGACAGTGAGGGGTCTGGGCCTGGAGAGGCGGGAGGGGCGCATTGGAGAGTGTTGGGTCCCCTCCCCAACCGGTTGGGCCCCCCACAGGCATCCCTCCCCCTGAGTTGAGTAGGCAGGAGGGGATTGAAGGGAATCCTATTCCTCAGAGGCTCCAAAATGAAAGTCACTCAGTTGTGTCCAACTATACAGTCCATGGAATTCACCAGGCCAGAATACTGGAGTGGGTAGCCTTTCCCTTCTCCAGGGGATCATCCCAATCGAGGAATTGAATCCAAGTCTCCCACATTGCAGGTGGATTCTTTACCAGCTGAGCTATCAGGGGAGGCCCAGGCTGACTAGATGCTGAGGGAGGGAACGCAGTTCAGCCCCTGGGCCTGGGGGAGGCATCAGCTGGTGAAGGCTGGTGACCCCGGTTGACACCTGTCACAAGGCAGATATCTTTGTGTGGTGTTTCCAAGCTAGAAAAAGACAAAGTAAATGACAGGGGTAACAGCTTCTTCCCTGTCCCTGCCAATGTTTGGTTCCCTTGAGACTTCGGGGTGATGATATGCAGGCCAGAGAATCCAGGCCCAGAGAAAGGAGAAGCTGGGGAGCCAGTCACCACTGAGGCCTCTTCAGCACCAGTCCTAACACACTGCTCACCCCACACTCTCCATGCACACCTGTCTTCCCACACTTCAGCCCCAGTTACACACACAAGCCCCCTCAGCGTCCACAGCGCCCTCTGTCACCCACAGCCCCCCTGACTCTCCAGCCTCCCACACAGCCCCCCTCACACACACGTGCTCCCCACACAGGCTTCATGCTTCTCACTCATATCCTTCCACGCTTGCGCACGTCACCCTTCCTGAAACTGTCCATGCAGGTCTCCTCACACCCGCTTCCCTCTGTGCACACCCCACCCGCACCCCCACACACTTTCTTTCACACACAAGTGCCTGCTTGCCTGCCCCACTGGCTCTCCACTCTCTGCAAAGTCACACCGCGTTCCCCTCCCACAGGGACCCTGGCTTCCTCACACTGTCTGTACACACTGCTTCACACAAATTCCACACAGAAGGCTCCCATCTACTTCCGCTGCCATCCAGAAACTTCCCCCTCATGGCCATTTCCCTTCACTCTCCTCCTCCTCTCTGGGTCCCCCAGGGGATCCCCTCCCAGGCCCTCTGCATACGCATACTGTCCACTCCCCTTCTGTCCCAGGCTCACCTGTCCACAGTCACACACACACACACACACACACACACACACACACACACCAAGGGTCCCAACATTCTCACACACTAGTTGTGGTTGCTCCCTACACATCCAACACACTCTTCCCAGCATTCCCTCACTCTCTTCACATTCACCTTCTTATCACAAATTAGTGTCACTGCCCCACACACACCTAAGTGGGAAATGGCAGCCCACTCCAGTATTCCTTTGTGGAGAATCCCATGGACGGAGGAGCTGGGAGGGCCACAGTGCACAGGGTTGCAAAGAGTCAGACATGACTGAGCAGCTAACACAGTCACTCCTCTCTTCTGCCCTCCTCCTCTCACGCACACCTCTCTCTCTGTCTCTCTCTCACACACACACACAGTCACACTGACCAGTTCTCCCCAAGATACTGGGCCTTCCAGCTGCCCCAAAGCCACACACAGCTCAGGGTGGTTCTGGGAAGGGGCTGGATGCCAGGACTCCGCCCCAGGGCTGAGCCAGGAATTTTAGGTCTCTGTCTGGGTCCTACCTGGAAAGGTGCCTTCTCCTTTTTAATGCTCCAGCCCCATATCTAAAACTACTCACCAAACATGCCCCTACTGGCATACAGACCCGAGCCCCCACGAACAGTCACCTTTATGCATTAATCGACCTAAAATGAACATTTGTGTATTGTGCTAAATAGAAATCCTTTATAGTTACAGGATTAGCCACTTCTTCCATTGTCATATATTGCATCAGTGTCATGTATTGCATCGCTGGTATTTCCTACCTCGTCCACTAGGTGTCATGTTGTAGACGTCCCTGGGTCTGTTTCTTGGCTCTTTTCTAAAACTGCTCTCCTGCCTTCCTTCTTGCTCACCAGTTCCCTTTGCGCTGGGAATGCAGCCTAAGCCCCCGCAGGCTTGGCTGGGACAGTGAAGTCGTCATAAAGAATTACCACAAACGCTATGGCTTGAAACAACCAAAATTTATTCTTTCAAGGTTGTGAGGGTTAGAAGTCTGAAATCAAGGTGTCAGTAGGGCCCTCTCTGAAGGCTCTAAGGGAGGCTCCATCTTGTCTCTTCCTGACTACTGGTGGTTGCATGGAGAAGGAAACGGCGACCCACCCCAGTATTCTTGCCTGGAGAATCCATGGACAGAGGAGCCTGGTGGGCTGCAGTCCATGGGGCCGCAAAGAGGCGGACACGACCGAGGGACCGTGCACAGCTCTGTGGTTCCCGGAAACCCTTGGCGTTGCGGAGCTCGTGTCTATTTCTGTCCTTCCATGACACTCTTCCCGTGGGTCTTGTCTCCCTGTATCCGTCTCTTCTTTGCATGTCCACATTTCCCTCTCCTGGTAAAGGCACCAGTCACTGGATTAGAGCCCACCCTAATCCACCCTGGCCTCACCTTGGTTGGATTACATCTGCACACACCCTATTTCCAGGTGAGGTCTCCTTCACCTAATGGTAAGGACTTCAACACATTTGAGCCCCTAAAATAAAGGACCTTCCATAAACATTCATGTGATTCTCATTGGGCAAAAAACGTACAATGTATAATTGAATTATCTGCATCACTGAATATATTCCTGACAGGAGAAAACTTCAAGTTTGTCCAGACATTAATGAAAACTGAAAGGTTAAAATTTTTTCCGATCTTTTCTTCTCATCCTGGTATGAATGTATGAGCTCAAACATCCCCTTGTTTTAAGCATTGTTTTAGGTGTTTCTGAGGTCAGGAGTCCTCTCTGTTAGCAAGTTCACTGTAGTTACTCTACGTGGGAAATATTAATCCAAGAGTTAATTCTCTTCAGTTTTGCTGTGCATGAGCTAGTTTAGAGCACCTGATAAGGGTCCATCTAGGTGGTGGATAGTCCTTTAAATAATATCTTTTCCAGCATGCATAATTTCCTGGTTGTGAGTCATGGAACATCTAATCTTCATCCATAAATTACTGAGATTTAGAATCGAGCTCAGAATGTCTTTTTAATAACTCAGTAAGGGGCTTCCCTGGTGGCTCCTTGGTGATGAATCTGCCTGCCAATGCAGGAGACGTGAGTTCAATCCCTGTCCGGGAAGATCCCACATGCTGCAAATCAACTAAGCTCATGGGCCACGAGTCCTGAGGCTGTGCTCTGGAGCCTGGGGAAGCATCTACTGAGCCTGTGTGCCCAACTCCTGAAGCCCGCAGCCTGGAGCCTGCGCTCTGCTACTAGAAAAGCCATCACAGGGAGCTGCTCTTGCACCATAACTAGAGAGCAGCAACTAGAGAAAGCCAACACACAGCAATGAGGACCCAGCACAGCCAGAAATAAATACATCTTAAAAAAATAATTCAGTTAAACTTGACAATAATGGAACACAACAAAAAGGAGTATTCTTTTGTGTCCAGCACTTGCCTCTCAAATCTTTTTTATGAGGCTTCTATGGTTTTACTGTGGTAATTTATTCTTTGTTTATTGGGTTATAGTGTTCCATTTATGGCTATATCACAGTTTATCCTTTCTTTTGTCCTGGACACATTTTTACACATTAACATGTCAGTATGTTAATACATATATTAATCTACATGATAATTTAACTGGTACACTTTTGTGTACATCTAAGCAGTTAGCACTTGACTATGGTTTCTGCGTATGTATTAGTCTGCTAGGTCTCTAAAGAAAAGCTATTGTTCTATACTCAGAACAGGAAATATGACACCAAAATGTGGGTTTTAGAAAGTCTGCTCCAGGAACCAGGACTCCAACCAAACGTATACTTCCTACTGTATCACAATACAGACTGTCACCACACACCACCAACTGAGTGGTTTCAACAAGACTTCCTGGAAGTGAGGATTTTATCACATGAATTGAGAAGAACACAATCAGCCCATAAAACCATGTGGTAACTTAACTATACATGAAAGTGAGTGTGAACACATAAATTATGTCTCATTAAATCACATAAGTATATCCCTAATGCATTACCCTCTTAAGAGAATTTTTAAAATGCCAACCCCCGCCCCCCACCCTGATTCCACCCCACATGAAGGGAAGTCTGATGGAAAGAATAGAACTCGAAGTCTTAACTGATTTTGAGCAAATATTTGACTTTTCGCAAATCCTCAAAATGACCAAGTCAATACATCTTAAAGGCCCATCAACAGTCGTGGAAAGTGAAGGAATTCTTAAGCATGAGCTTCTTTAGCTTCTTGTTAAATCCGACTCTGAGCAGAAGGTCATGTATTAGATCAACAGCCAGATTGTCATCAAGGGTCAGTTTTTGCCACCCAGAGTTGGTTTAACATTGTACCTTCTCATAGTCCAGGGAGAAACATCCAGATGATGGAATAGCTGTTAGAACATTGGGGGAAATGTTGAACTAGATAATGCTATCATCAGAGAACAAAAGGTTTTTTTCATCAAAGGGCTGGGAAAGCCTGAGTGAGATCTCAGGACAACACCCCACCTCACCATGTCTACATCTTGTACCCAGTGCCCCCACAGGAGAAGACACTTGTTTTCATCCCCACTCCCACTGCACTGTCCTGCTGCCCACACCAGCCTCTTCCACCCCAACAACAGAGTGCTCCCAACCCTACAGGGAAGTGTGGGGGCCCAAGACCAAGAGAGAACATCATCTAGGTAAAGATGGGTCCAGTGGACAGGGCCTTGGTGAGACCCGAGGCTCACCTCTCCCAAGTCCTGACCAGAACAAACCTGCCTAGGAGCCAGAGGCCAGCCGGCTTCTCACCTGCTGTGGTCCCTGATTTCTCCATAAGATTCATGACGATGAACCAATTAGAACTAACTGGGTGGTGATCAATAGGATAATGCAAGTGACCAAACGGATGGATGCAGACTGGCTGATATCTGGGGCCATTATTAGTGGTTCTAAAATGACAAAGCAAAAGCCTTGTCAAATCTAAGAATACACCTTCCTCAGCACCTGCTGTCCTTAGACAGCACACGTTCCCCATATAGTTACTGACTCAGGTGAAGCCACTCTTCAGGTCTGGATGTGGAAAGACAAATGGGCTTGTGCTCTGTCATCGTGGAGCTAATATTTCTCCTGAGTTGTGTTAGTTGCTCAGTCATGTCCGACCCTTTACGAGCTCATGGACTGTAGCCCACCAGGCTCCTCTGTCTATGGGATTCTCCAGGCAAGAATACTGGAGTGGGTTGCCATTTCCTACTCCAGGGGATCTTCCCAACCCAGGAATCGAACCCGGTTCTCCTGCCTTGCAGGCAGATTCTTTACTGTCTGAGTCACTGGGACAGCAAATGTCCATCTGATTACCTTTCAGGTGGACATGTTTATTGTGAGGAGTCCTTTTTGAGGAGGACACATTGGGGGTATTTAATTCTGTCTGGGAAGGGATAAGGGCTTCATTAAGTGACATTAGAGTTGGTTAAAGTATCAGTACAACCGAGGGGAGAGAAGGCCTGGAAACATAATGCATATATAGTTCGGGGACCATTGAGCAGTGCCGGGGGTCTGGGTCATTGGTTAATGAGGAAGGGGGCTCCTGTGCTGAGGGAGGTGGGCTGGGAAAGGAGGATGCTGGCAAGTTCTGTGCTATGCCCATCACTGACTCTCCAGACAGGAAGTCCACCAAGAGATCAGTCACTCTCTCCATCCATCATATTTTCAGTTGCACAAACATATGTGCTCATATCCACACATGAAGGCACTAGACCTTTGAAGAGAGCTACCACCTCCCACCCCACACCCAACTCAGTTACCTGTGGCTCTGGGAGCAGCATGTTCTCCCAGTGTTCCAGGAATTCCCTAAGCCAATAACTGCAGTCTCCCGTTGAGATCTTCCTGAAATACTCTGCCAGTTCCTGGTTGTTCTCCCACTCCTCCTTGAGGCCTGTGGCTCCAGGATCGATGACTGTCCAGGTTATGCTCATGGTGTCAAGGAGGAGGGCTGTCTGTCCATTGAGGCTGAAGAGCAAGGACCCACCAGAGCATTGCTCGGCTTCACGCTGACACCACAGCCTGACCTGCAGGGAGGGAGGACCTGCACCCCTCACACAGTGAATCCTTCTGAACTGTCCACAGTCCATCCTCCCAGTCAGTAAAGTGTGTCTGCACATCTAGCGGCCTGTGGTCTTCTGACCATGACCTCCCCCTCTTACCCATCAGGTCCACCGGGTCTCTAAGGCTGGATCACATTCAGTCTTTTCACAGGAAGGACCTCCCTGCATGCACTCCGCCCCTACCCCTCTCTTGCTGTCTCCAGCTCCCCACCCCCTCCCATACTTACCCCTCATCTCCTTTTTGTCCAGTTTGATGACAGGCAGGACCATCCTGAGCTCTCTTCCTGCTTCTCCCAGCATTTGGCTCAGTTCAGTCCACGCTTTGGTGTCGTTTACCTCCTCCCCCAGGAAACCCAAAGGTCTGACCTTGTTCCTGTCACTGTCAAACTGGAGGAAAGGCTTTGTGTCCACGGAGCCCTGGACTTGACACCAGGGCTGGCCCGGTCTGGACTGTTTTTTGACAGTGAGGTCAAGGCACAGAGAGTGGGCATCTGTGAGAGAAAACCACAGGTGCGTCTGGGAGATTCCCCTCCAGGGCCTGGTTGCAGAGGGAGGGATCTCTATCCCAGACCCCCTCCTCTGCTGCATCCTCAGTCCTGTCTCACCTTTAACTGTCTGAGCTTTAGTTAAACACTTTGATGCCACCGTGGATCTTTTCTGTCCATGTACTAGTAGTAGAAAGATTTCTCTGATATATGGTGGCTCAGGCAGTAAAGAATCTGCCCGCAATGCAGGAGACCCAGGTTCAAACCCCTGGAGAAGGAAATGGCAATCCACTCCAGGATTCTTGCCTGGAGAATGGACAGAGGAGCCTGGCAGACTACAGTCCAGCGTAGGGTGTCAAAGAGTCAGACACACCTACGTGACTAAGCAGGCACACGCCAGCTTGTGAGGTAACAAAAGAGAAGACTGTCTGCTTTCTAGAGACTTAAAATCTATCTGAACAGACAAGACTTTCAACAGAATGGGAACAAACATGTCATAGGACACATTGCACATTATCGATGGGTCCCTAGGCATTGGGAAAGTTTTACTGGAGTAGGAGGTGGGACTTGCCAGGAGAGGGAAAGCTGCTACAGGAGAACAGGCCCAGGCACGCTACCTTGGGCGGGGTCCCAGAAGGCAGGGTGTCATCTCCCGGGCAGCCAGTCCAGCTAAACCACACCCTCACCATCCTAAGAGCAGGTGGACAGGCGCCCACCAGGGTGGAGCCCCTTCCCTCCCCGTTTTCTCACATCCCCCACTCCCCCACCAGAGCCCCAGATCCAGGACACTCACTGCCCAGAGTCTTCCCAGCTTCAGTCAGCAGCAGTATCAGCAAAAGATGACCTGTGGTGTGAGACAGTGACTTTCCTCCCTGCAGTTTTAGGAGCATGACCAGAAAACGTAGCCTGGGGTGTGTCTATACCTCTGCCTCCTGGCACCGCCCAAAGCCTTCAGTCCTAGACTGAGGAAGCCCTGCTGAAAAACAAGAAAAGTAACACTTATGCCCAGGAAGTATTTCTCAAGTTTCAAATGTAATTACTCATTAAAAAAAAACATACTCATGACATTACAAAGCCAAATTCACTTTGAACAACTATCCTGCCTCCAAAAAAGCCCTTTTCTGGTGTGAGCAAGAAAAGCCCACGTTTTGTTGGCTCTCCTGCTCACTCCATGAGCCACTTGCTCCTCAGATCTTTATGTGAACTCACTTCCTCCTCACCCCCGCCCCACCGCCGCTGCCGTCTCCTGCTCAGTTGTCCCTTCTTTTCTCCTCCATCCACTTTCCATCCTAACCTTTCTCTGTGACGATTACGATTCACTCCATGTTAGTCACTCAGTCGTGTCCGACTCTGCGACCCCCTGGACTGTAGAGCCCGCCAGACTCCTCTGTCCATGGGATTCTCCAGGCAAGAATACTGGAGTGGCTTGTCATTCCCTTCTGTTAATCAAACCAGCAGCGGCCGATCCCCCCCAGGTCTGCCATATCGGAGGAGGGTGTGCAAGAGTCCAATAGTCCTGTTGGAGCCGAGCTCCAGAATAGTCGGTAATTTATTACCGTTTGCTCATCCGCAAGTTGCAAAGTCTTCCTAGGGCCCCGGAAGAGCAAGCTCACCGCCAAACATTGACGGATTTTCCCGAGTCAAGCAGCAGCGGCCCCTCCCACCTTTCCCAGCCCCCTCCCCTGCGCTACGCGTCTCCCGCAGGATGTCAGCCGCGCAGGTGGCTCAACCTCGCGTTCTCCCGGGTGTTGGCTTCGGGGTGGCGGGAGAAGACAGAACATTTGGGGGCCACCCTGGGTTCGTTCTCACCGCCCACTCCTCCTCCGCACCCGGCTCCTGCGATCGGCGGGACGCGGTTCTCGCTTGCCCGGTCCAGCCAAGGTCTCTCTAGCGCAGGTTGAAACTCTACAGTTCGCAACCACAAGAGACGTTCCGAAACTCTCCTCGGGGTTTTCTGTTTGAATCGCTCTTTGAATCTCGGCCAGACGCCCCGCGGCCCCGGCTCGAGGGAGCTCGGCCGGCGGCGTTCGGAGCAGCGTCGCTGGACCGGGGATCCGCGGGCGGGCGCGGCGGAGGTGCCGCGCTAGCGGGACGGCGCCCCTGGGAGGCCCGCCCGGCCCGCGAGTGAGTCTCTGTAAGGAAGTGCCCGGGGTGCGGGGTGATGACGAGGCTCTTTCCGGTAAGCCGGAGTGACTTCGGACGCGGGACTTGGGACGGGGGTGCCGGCCGAGGAGCCACGGGCGACTTCTCGGTCCTGCGGGGGCCGAGGTTCCCGGCGCTCGGGCCCCGCCACTCTCTTCTCTCTACTGTCCTCTCCTGCGGGTCCGAAAGCGATTCTTCCCTGGCCACCTGACCAGCTGCCACAAGTCAGTCCTTGCTGGATGGCATTCCTTATAAGGGCAGCTAAATAAAGAGATGAGGTAAATAAAATACATGGCACCAGGCCATTTATTCTTCCCACTGTTCCATTACTCCCACCGCCCTTCCAGGAGGTCTGTGATCAAGTCTGGGACATGTCCGAAGGCGAGGGCATCACCCCGCCTCTCTAGGGACAGCCCCTCTCTGCTCCTCCCCACGGTGGTTCCACGTTCACCTTGAACCTCCAGGGTCCCAGGCTGGGGGACCCTGCACCCCTAATTTCACACTGCCTCCCACAGGGAATGTCTGTTGTGTATTGGTTTGATCTGATTTCAATTCCGCTTGCTTTTGACTTAAATGAAGTCGATCTACTTCTTTATGACTTAAATGAAATGTTCTAGTCCACTTGTTTTTAACAAAAACAAAAAAGTTAGTTTTTCATGGTAAAGTTATTTTGAGACTAGAATGATGTAAGATGTGGCAGAGTGTCATTGAATCCGTTGTGGTTCATAAGCACTTTTTAGATCACCTGCCATGGGACCTCGCTGGGAGCTAGTCCAGAGAACACACACATTATGGAGTGTGAGTTCTTTATCTATTCTAGATGTCAGTCACTTCCCAGATATCTGTGCGCTGGTTCTCGTGTTCAGTCGCTCCTTTGTCTTTGACTCTTTGCGACCCTATGGTTGTAGACCCTCAGACTCCCCTGTCCATGAGATTTGCCAGGCAAGAATACTGGAGTGAGTTGCTATGTCCTCCTCCAGGGAATCTTCCTGTTCCGGGATCGAACTTGTGTCTCCTGAGTTGGCAGGCTGATTCTTACCAATGAGCCACCTGGGAAGCCCTACCAGACAAATGACTTGTAAATATCTTCTCTCATTGAAGATAGTCTTTTCACTTTCTTCATGGTATCCTTTAAAATGCAATTTTTAAAAAAAATTTTGAAAGTCTTTTTTTTCCTGTTGTCATTTGTGTCTATATTGTATTTTAGAAGATTTCTTCCAAATGCAAAGGCAAAGATTCACTCATCTTTTCTTCTAAGACTTTCATAGCTTTAGCTCTTCAGTGTATGTCTCTGATCCATTTTGAGTTAATTTTGTATATGGTGTAAGGAGGCGGGTCAACCTCATTCTTTTGCATGTGACTGTCCAGTTGCCCCAGCACCTTTGGCTGAAAACACTCTTCTTTGCCCAGGACTTGACTTGGTAGCCCCTTGAAAATCAATTGACCCTTGTCAACTTAAAAAATAGTCACAACCTAAAAGTTGAGAGCCGTGTTATATTTGGTGGAAATTTTTAAGACATAAGTCTGGGAAGTAGCATCTGAAGTAGCCTCAAGAGAACTCTTCGAGAAGGCGGCGGGGAGGAGTCAGGTTATGTAGCAGTTTGCAACAAAGGGCAGGTAGTCTGAACATCCAAAGTATTTTTGTAAATTAAAGAAAACCAGATATCTCAAGGAATTTAGTGTTTTCCTATACATGGGAAGATGCAAGAGTTTGGGCTCACTGAAATCATTCCTTTCATGTGCATCTCAGCTCTCAGAGGCCAATTGTCTGTGTTTTCACCTTCCCAGTTCCTCAGGGCTCCCAGTAGCAAGGGGCTGCAGCCTGATTCCTGCCATATCACAGGTGTTCTTTTCCCTCCTGAGTACTCTGGAGGGCTGGAATCGCTGGTGACTGTGACATCCTTGTTTACTGACATAACAGGAAATGTTCTGTTTTTCAGTCCTTTCCCTTGGTCAGAAAGTTGACCAATATTTGGGAGACATTTCATGACCAATTTTGGTCCCATGGTGCTGGGAGGCTCATCCCAGTTCAGGTGAAAGTTTTCGTTGATATATCACTCCAGGTATTAGTTTCTGGATTAGACCCATTGATAGACAATGAGAGATTTTCTGGAGCCTCTGTCTTTTAACCTATTGTGTTCCAGGACATAGTTCCCTCCTTTTCTTTTCCCACACCTAGAGTCACACTATTATAATTAGAGGTCACATACAGAACTAAATATTTGATTAATTGTTTTAAGTCACTGTTACATTTGTTGATTATACACTCTAAGAGACAACAATCTTATAAAATAGACAGAATATAAGTAATGTAGCTGTTAACAGCAAGATTGACAGAGTCATCGTGTAGTAGAGACACAGGCATAAACAATTTGGAAACGAAAAATAAATTAAAACAAAGATTAGTATCACTAGTTGTAATCAAGTTGCAACAAACCATCAAATCCATAGGAGAGCCAGCTGGAGAATCCAAATTTTGCCAGAATCAGGTAGAGAGAAAAAGTTAAATGTTTCATCTTTGTTTACAAAGGCTTAATATATCAACTTGTGACAGGATCAGAGAAAAAGGTTTACCGGAAAACAGAGTCAAGTTAGTATGTTTCCTAAAATCAAAGGTATACATTATATTTATCGATTTATTTAGTCTCATGTACTTAATTCCTATTGATCTGCAGGAATTAGTCAGATTTTCTATTATAGTGTGCCATTTGTTACCCAATTTAGTGGCATTACCTAAAGGTTATCAGAAACTTACATTTGTTTAAACAGGTTCTTTTTATGAGTCTTTTTGAAAATCTCTATTTTGTACAAGCAATGTAAAATTATAATAGTCTATGAAGGACAAATTTAAAATAGTATAGTTAAAAAATTGAATACAATGTAATTAGCAGGAAACTTGGATATTTCTGTAACATATAACCTTTTAGGATAATAACTAGAATTATGACTGATACCATTATATTAGGACATATCAGATGTTAGGGATAAGTTTTGGAATATCTATATTAATGACATTTATCTATACATTGCAACCTAAAGTTTACCTTCAATAACTTGACAATGTTTTGAATTAAAAATAAACTTAATTTAGTATTTCTCTCTGAGATGTCTCAGAGATGTTTTTTTGAAGCATCCCTGAGTCAACTGGAGGCTAAAGGAGCTTTAGTTAGATTTTGCTATTTGGGAAGTTTGTTAGAAATATTTTAAAAAAGTTTTAAAACAGAGCAGGATCATAGGTGACTGAAACAGCACTTACTCACTTCACCAAAGTCACAAAGCAGTGAAAGCAAACATGGCTGACGTAAGGGCGCAGACGCCGCGCGGTCTGCCCTTGAGCAGGAGCGCTCTGAGCAGAGAGACCGGACCCAGCCTCGCGTCAGCTTCCTCGACAGACCCGTTTAGGTAGCTTCAATCTAAGTGTTGTTCATCCTAACTATGTATCAACTTTTTTCCTCCTCAGGGTTCCTTTGCATAATCTCTCATCACTGTCTGTATTCATCCTGTCTCTCATTTTTCCATCTAAATATGATCAACCAGCTAATTTTTTTCCTCCAGAAAGTTACTTCTTCCTATATACTGAAATGTTACTGTATTATTCCTTATAGCTTTACTGACATGTTTAAATTAGAATCCTCAACACTTAAAACGTTAGTTTTTAGTAAAAGCTAAGAATTAAGCAATGAATTGTCTTTCACACTGGCATTTTATAGACTGGTTATCATAAACACCAGGGATAAGTTTTTAAAACTTTTGTTCTCATAGACAACACCTCGATGTGATACCAACATTTTTATTGATATTTCTAAATACCTTTAGTTTTTTTTAATCTAGTAATTGATGTCTCAGTATCTTTTATTCAATAAACTTTTGTCACTTAAATTAACACAGTTCTAGGACTTTCAGTCAGTCAGTCATTTCAGTTGCTCAGTCGTGTCCAACTCTTTGTGACCCCATGGACTGCAGCATGCCAGGCTTCCCTGTCCATCACCAACTCCTGGAGCTTGACAAACTCAGTTATCAAATATCTAGGAAGATTATTTTAAGCAGACATTTCTAAAATATAATTATTTTTAAGAGTTTATCCCAATGATTTTTTTTCTTTTTTGTATCCCATTGATTTTATCTCATTTACATTTGCTTTCAGATTTCATCATATCAAGTCATTTTTCTTATAACAGATCTAGTAAGGTCTTATGTATTAAATCTAGGTACAATAAGGAGTTACATAATTTTGATGACTCTTGACATATCTAAATCAATTAGATAAACAAACAAACATTAATACCAGATAGCAACTTAATATTGAATATTTCCCAGTTCACATGAACCTGAAAGTTACTTTAGCCACTGTCTTTAAATGTAACTGCTTTTTATTAAAATTAAATAGAGTTATTTATAAATCTAATTTTGATAAAACTTTTTAGAAGTAGAGATATCTCATATGTATAATGTGTACACAGAAATATACAGGTGAAACCACAGATCTCATAGCTTCACTTAAAAGCTTAACCATTGGATTGGGAATACATGTAAATCCATGGCTGATTCATATCAATGTATGACAAAACCCACTGGAAAAAATAATAATAATAATAATATGATGGATTAAAAAAAAAAAAGCTTAACCATTAATCGGGTATTACGATATAACCTTATTAGTTTACAAAGAACAGCTGAAGTACATTTACGTTGTTTGCTCAGATGACCAAAGCTTTGCTATCTGTAAGGTTTGGTTAAGAGAACATTCCTAGCGCTTTTAATTTTAAAGCTGCCACTTTTCCCCCTTGGTTTCAGGTCTTGTCTGATGGAGCTAATCTGGCTCAATCTCAGTCCTTGCAGCTTGTATTTACATTTTGGTTTGTAAGAGATTTCTAAGAGAAAGCCAGTTGCTTTTATAGTTTTCCAAAGAACAGTTTTGTCACCTAAAGATATGAAAATCAGTGATAAGATCTTTAACGAAACTGAAATGTCTTTTACTGTCTGTTTTAGAACTTTAGAGTTTAACTTACCATGCCTTCAAAGGTTTATATAAAGTATTTAGCAAAGGTCCTTTTGAGTTTACAAATTAGACCCAAAGCAAAATTACTAGTTTTATGAGTCCTTGTATGTTAGTTCCCAGTTTGTTTGTTTTTTTACTTGTATGGCTCAGGTAACAGTATTGGTTAGTACATTTAGTTATTATCTCCTAGGTGACAATCTATATCTCTTATCTTATAATACGGGGCAGAAGAACTATTCTCCAGTGAAATATGTCTATCCCATAGTATAATTAAACAAGAGATTTAACCATTTTCCATAAATCTATTTAAATATACCAATTTTATATACTTTTATCTAAATTCCATTAACTTTTATACCTTTTAACTTTAGTTTCTATCGTTATTGTTCAGTTGCTCAGTCGTGCCCGACTCTTTGTGACCCCATGGACTGCAGCCCACCAGGCTCCTCTGTCCATGAGATTTTCCAGGCAAGGATACTGGAGTGGGTTGCCATTTCCTGCTCCAGGGGATCTTCCCAATCCAGGGATCAAACCTGGGTCTCCTGCACTGCAGGCAGATTCTCTACCAACTGAGCTACAAGGGGAGTCCCCTGGGTATCTCCCATATGTACATGAGGTGTACATGTTAATAAACTTAGCCACTTGATGCAAGGAACTGACTCATTGGAAAAGACCCTGATGCTGAGAAAGAATGAAGGCGGGAGAAGGGGACTAGAGAGGATGAGACGGTTGGATGGCATCACCGACTCAGTGGACATGAGTTTGAGTAAACTGCAGGAGTTGGTGATGGACAGGGAGGCCTGGCATGCTGCAGTCCATGGGGTCTCAAAGAGTCGGACACGACTGAGCCACTGAACTGAACTGAATTGAAGGAACAAGAGCGTTGCGGTCTCTTGTAACCAGTGCCTTGGGCGCCCAGTGTAAACAGTTGGGTCGGCTGATTTACAGTAAAGCGGGCGCGTGAGTGAGGGTGCCCGTGTGACCGCAAGAGTGCCCCTCCCCGACCCTTGCGCGGAGCCTCCCTGCGGTCACGTCTAGGAAACCAGGGGCGGGGCCTGTCGGCGGAGCGGCTGCCCAGGCAGTCAGCGCAGAGGGGGAGGTCCAGACGCAGCTGCGGGCTAGCGGGAGAGGATCGCCGGCTCTGACTTGGCAGCCTCGCACTCCTGCAAAATTGGAATCCAGGTGGCAAAGAGAGAGATGGGTGGCTCCAAGAGCAGTCTTAGCTTCCTCGTTTTGCTTCTGATTGGCATGTTGAGCGGGACGTCCAGCGGTGTGTTCGGGGATGAAGCTGCGCGGGGGATGGCAGGGGAATGCAAGGAGGTTGGATGTGTTATGACCTGGAAAGGGGACGGGGGTGGTGTCGGCGGGGGTTCGCGAAACTTCTTGCAGGGTGTCGCCGCCGCCCCCTCCTCTTTCCCTTCCCTGGGCCCCTTTGCTCCTCGGAGGCTCCTCCCGGCTTCTTGCCGGCTCTCCGGGCCAGAACAGGGGTGCCTTGGGTGAAGTAGTAATTCCGGGAGTTTGGGAGGTGACGCTGGGAGAAGAGGGGGCCAGGACGCGGCAGGAAATGCGGTTGAACCCTCCCCCCCAAAGGATCCAGACCGCCCCTGGGAAGTGGGAGCCCTGAAGCCGGGCGGGTTGGGACCAGTCGGCCTTCCCGCGGAGAAGGGACCCAGACCCGCCCAGAAAAGCACACCCTCCCGCCCCGACCTGTGCAAGAGAGACCCTTCTGGTCCTTCCTTCTGCCGAGCCTTGAAAGACCAGCGCTCTTTCCCGGCCGGGTAAGTTATAAACGCAGAGCGGACCCGGGTGCCCAGGAGGCGTCGGCGGCGCGATCCTGGCCGAAATGTGCTTGATTGCTCTTGTCTAAGCCGCAGCTGCTGGCTCCACCCCCGGCCCCCAGGCCGCGAGGCGGGGCTCCTCCCAGATCCCCGGGATCCGCGGCGCGGCCGCATCCGCGATCCCCGAGACTCCGCGGTGCGGCCGCACCCGCGATCCGGGGGCTCCGGGGCACGGCTCCTCCCGGATAACATGGCTCCGCGGCGCATCTCCTCCCCGATCCCGGGGCTTCGCGGCGCGGCTCCCTTCGCGATCGCCGAGGCCCCTTGCACGGCTCTACTCCTGATCCCCGTGCTCCGTGGCGCGGTTCCTTCCCCATTCTGGGACTCCGCTGCGCGGCTCCACCCGGGACCCCGGAGGCGGGTGCGAGCCTCTTCCTGAGCAGGGACCAGGTGCGCTGGCTCATTGGTCCAGATGAAGAACTTTTTTTTTTATTAGAGAAGTGACCTTCTTGGGCACTACGTTTATCATTTAATCTGTTAGTACCCAGCGAGACAGCTGTCCTGCCTTTCACTTGGCCTGCAGAGTCCACGTCGAATATAAGCAGGTTTCCAAGTAGACAATTTCGTGGACCTGCCCCAGGTCAGCATTTCTGCTTGGTGGGGGTGGGGGTGCGAGGGGCACGGGGTGGGGGATTTCCACGCACTATATCAGTGATTCGGCTCTGGCTTTCCTTTTCTGCAAAGTAGATGATAAGGTTATGATACTAAATGCAGCTCAACTTGACAGTAAATTCTTCAAAACCCTTCTTCAAAAACTTGAAAGGAAGGAGAATGTGCTACCAAAATCTTGAAGTAAAACCTTCGGCCTTGGACAAAGCCACTAGCGGAACTATCTGTGACCTGTTCATACAGCTCAGCTACTTCTACCCGTGTGTTTTCTATCAGCGCAGGGGTTTGCCCTGCAGTTATATTTCTTTAGTGATAATATTAGCAGTTTTGCACCTTCATAGTGTGACAAGAATTGAACTGGAAGACAGCATCAGTGCACATTCCCAAGCATTGTCTCAGTCACGTCCCAGATGACTGAGGATCTGAGAGGCCAGACACCCAACACTGGTACTTCCGGCCGTTATCCTACCTTGTGGGTGGGTGGAGGAGTGTCTTGAGAAGTGCCAGTCCTTTGGAGGCCAGAGCTAAGGTGAAGGATATCGAAATATCCGAGGAGAGGATAACTATCCATGGAGAGGATGTACCCCAAAAAGGTAGTTTGGGGCATATTTTCCATGGGATTTACGTAGATGAAAAAGATCCAAATAAAGAACAGCAATCATTTGTAAAAACAGAGATTAAGCTTCTGAAATTCAGGTGACAGTGATACTCACTGAATGTTGTAAGCTATGAGATCTTCATCACAGAAATCTTCCTCCTATTTCCCTTGTGGGTACAGAAGAGAGAGAAAGCTCCTCATGATATTGCCTTACATGAATTGGGAGAATCCTAAATAGTTTTCACAGCATTGCAAATTGTGTGTCTGCGTGTGTGTTAGTCAGTCAGGCATGTCCGACTCTTGCCACCCGATGGACTGTAGCCCGCCAAGCTCTTCTGTCCGAGGAATTCTTCAGGCAAGAATACTGGAGTGGGTGGCCATTCCCTTCTCCAGGGATCTTTCCGACCCAGGGAACAAACTCGGGTCTCCTGAACTGCAGGCAGATTCTTTACTGTTTGAGCCACCAGGGGAGCCTGCAGCACCAGTTAGTAGAGGCCAATAATCCACAGGCAATTTCTCAACAGGACGTGGTCCACAAGGTCAGACTGCCTGTGGAATGAATTACCTGGTCAGAAGAGAAGTCCTCCACAAACACCTGGCTGCTAGGAGCTCTGCCACTGATGACAACCTCACGTTAAGAGTCCAGATAGCCCCTCTCCAGAGTCTTGTTCCCCATGGACTCTCACTGTCTGGGGGACAATGAAAACGTGGGAAAATGGATGGCCCATGAACCTGTGGTTAAGAATGAGTTCTCCAGACTTCCCTGGTGATCCACTTGCTAAGACTCCACACTCCCAATGATGGGGCCCTGTTCGATTCTTGGTCAGGGTACTGGATCCCACATGCCACAACTAAGAAGTCAGCATGTTGCAACTGAGAGTCTTCATGCTGCAAAAAGATCCCAAGTGCCACAACTAAGACCCAGTACATCAAAAAAAAAAAAAACCACCCTACATGGATGTGGACTCTTTAGAGATCTGAAAGAAGGTTACCGAATACCCCAGCCTATCAACTGTCCTATGAAACATTTGCTGTGATGGCTTGTGCTGGGCCTTAGATTCGGAGGAGAAGCCCAGGTCCAGCAGCTGGCCCGGTGTCTCACAGAGGTCCATGCAGCCCTGGGGGCCTGTGTCTGACTCTCCTCTCTCAGTCCCCCATCGTCAGCAGGAAGGTGCCTGCTGAGGCCCACTTGGAGCCAGGCAGCCACATACATCACCCAGCACCACAGAAGCACATTGTCTTCCAGAACACTGTGCCTTAGGAATGCCATAGCATCTAAACTTTCTAAGACAGACTTAATGATGTGGAATATTTTCTAGATAGCACTTTCATTAGGTTGAACTCAAAATGTTTGTATAAATTCTTTGACCAAGGGATTTTTAAACAATGTTATAAAATAAATAGTTTTTAAGATTGTTTCAACACAAATACTTGGACTAGCTTAGTGCCATGTGCTTTTTAGTTTCTATTTCCTCAGAGTAATGTAGTTGACTCACCCTTGTATGTGCCCTGCTTAGTTGCTCAGTCGTGTCCAAATCTTTGCGACACCATGGACTATAGAGTCCGTGGAATTCTCCAGGGTTGAATCCTGGAGAGGGTAGCCTCTCCCTTCTCCAGGGGATCTTTCTGACCCAGGGATTGAACTGGGGTCTCCTGCATTGCAGGTGGAGTCATTACCTGCTGAGCCACCAGGGAAACCCTTAAGTTTCTTTTTTTTTTTTTTTAATATTTATCACTAGTTTTGGGAATTATTTGTCTATAATATGAAATACTTTGTCTTAGGAAAAGAAAAACAAAAAATGCTGTTGCCTTGTACAGGATAAAGCAGTATTGAAGAAAACTTAAAAGCTAGAAGGAAAAAAAAAGAGAAAAATACAGTATAATAATAAAAAATACAATAGAAACAGAAACTACTCTTTCATGGAAAATTGCCTTTTAAAATGTTTTTTTTTAATAAAGAGGAGTTCACAAAGTAAGGAGTTCTTACTTTGTGGAAAGTAGGAGCGGAATTCACTGAAACATCTTAAATTTGGCAGATCCTAGCATTTCTGAGAGCCAGAAGTGGGCTTGGGGCAGGTCAATACTAAACAGTTGTGATTTTATTTATTTTTACTTTCTGGAAAATGAGATAACACAATTCCAGAAGGTGCAATCATGTTTTTAAGGTTTAGAATTCCTTTTACTGCACCTAGAATAGTGCTATGCACAGAATGAGTGCCAGAGTTGTGTTGTGTAAAAAAAAAAATAAGTAAACCGATTTTGTGCCTGTCTTCAAGTCTGGCATAAGTATAAAATGGATTTTTAAAAACACTTGAAAAAATTAAAGCATTCAATTGATTTTTTAAAAAAAAATTCCATATGCCTCCCCAGGAAGGCGCTCAATGCCTAGCCACTGATCAGCCCCTCCCTGGAGTCAAAGCTCCTCCCAGACAGCTCATGCTGTTGCTAATTGAAGCTAGTTATGACCCAGATCCTACCACTGGTGGAGTTAACAAGTGGTGGAAAAGGAAAAGTTGGTTTGTTCAGGAGCCCTGGGAAAATAGTGACCTAATGTCCTCAGACGTCTCCAAGCTTCCAGGTTAGAAAAGGGGGCGGAGGGGCTGCTGCGGGCGCGTCAGCGTCCTGTGCAGTCAGGTTGTTGGCACAAGGCGGATGTCTGAGCCTCACCAGGCTTATGGTTTCAGCCAGTCTGGGGGTCTGTGTGCTTGCAGCCAGCAGTTTTTATGTGCTGAGGTCTGCTTCCTGTAGAAACAACTTGAGACTTGTGTCAGATCTTTGTTATCTTTCAGGGAATTGGTAATTTCATGACACTGCTATGTGGCTGGTCACAGTCTAAATTGTTACCAGTTTCCCAGCCTAAGGAGTATTCGATTCTCCATCTTCATGTGTCCTAATCCTTAACTCTTAAAACACTGTTTTGAGACTCACAGGAGACATGGATGACTAAAACTTTTCTACAGACAAGAGGTAGGCAGAGACCATGGGGGGCAGGTCTTTCCACTAAGGCCGCCTAGAGCCCTTTTGGTTACAGGACCATTTATTACCCATTTTTCCATGGTCCCAAGAAGCCCAGGGCCTCCAACAGCTTCCTATCTATTGAAGAGAATCTAAACATGGCCTCTCTCAACTGGCATCTTATCCCTTTGTCTGATAACTCACCCAGCAAACCCCCGACCTGGCCCCCAGGACCTAACGTAGGAGGGACGGGAACAGGGTTTCCCAGAGTGTGACACGGGGCTTGAGGGTGAGGCTGGGCATCCCCACTTCTACCCTTTGGTCCCGCACTCATATTGTCTAGGAATTGGGACAGTGGCAGCCTATAATGGTTATTGATTAAGACAGGAGTTGACAGAATTTTCTACAGAAGAAAGTAAATCTCGTTGTCTCTTTAGGCCATTTGGTATCTGTCTCTGGGTACAAAAGGAGCTTCCACATTTGTGGAGCACCAGCAGCCAAATATAATGTGTAAATCAACTGAGAACCAGACTTGTCCACTGTCCTGGTTTCTGACCCCGTAATGAGTGACCCATCCTCTAGAGAATCATCCAAGAGCTGCCTCAGTTGTCTGTTTATGAACCAGAAATTTACCCTGTCCTGCCTTGTAGCTTCTGGTGGTGGGAATGTGATAGGAGGTGGGTCTGGCTGTTGTGAGCTAATGTGCCTCTTCTGCTGTAGACTGGCTTCCTTGGTTCCAGGAGCGGTAGGGGACACTGCATGAAGCCACAGGTGTGAGCAGGGATAGTGGCCCTGTATCAACTCTGGTGTCAGGCCTAGGTCACCTGCTGGTACATCTTATGTGTTCCCTGTGGCCCTGGTTATGCCAAGCCACATAATCACTTCTATCCTATGACGGCTGGTCTATCTGAACTAATGGTTAGGGGTTGATGCACCCAGATCATGATGGGCAACTCTGACATTCCATGGCCAGAGGCCTCATCTCTGCCAGGCCCCAGGACCATTCCAGGAGCCAGTTGGTAAAGAATCCGCCTGCAATGCAGGAGACCCCAGTTCAAATCTTGGGTCAGGAAGCTCCCTTGGAGAAGGGAAAGGCTACCCAATCCAGTATTCTGGCCTGGAGAATTCCATGGACTGTATAGTCCATGGGGTCCCAAGAGTCAGATATGACTGAGCGATTTTCACTAATCGCTTTGATCATTATACCAACTTTGCTCCTGACATACAACACTCCACCTGGAATCTGATCTTCCCTCATTTTTCATCCCTGTTCCTGCTGGAAGCCCACAGGAACATGGTCTCCTACCGCCATCCCTGATCTTCCACAGCAATCAACCTTGAGATGTTGGAGATACTTTTCATCCACACTTTCCTCTCGGGTTCCATAGAGTCCATCAGGCTTTCCCATGGCACCTGGTGGCCTGGACACTTTCCTGCCCTTTCACACCATGTCCGCCCTGGCAGATTCACTTCTCTGAGCCTTTGATCCCCTCCTCTACCACCTGCATTGGAAGTTCTGGACTTTTGTGCCATGTGGGCCAGGCCTTTCTCCAGGCTTCCAAGACCCATCCTAGTGGGAGATCAGCAGTGACTCCCCGGCCTTGTTAAGTCCTGTGACCCCTAATTGTGAAGTCTCCTATCTCCAACTTGGGGTTCTGTGCTCACCCGCCACCTATTTGCCCCTCTCCCTGTGATCCTGCTTCCTCAGGAGCATCCCCACAGGCTCCCCATCTCTCACAGGACACGGGGTTAGACTCTGACAGTCCTCTGTCATCTAGACCTTTCCTGCATAGCAGCCTGGCTCATCTCTGCAAAGGTTATGATGCTGGCAACTGACCTGGTGGACACGGGGACACACCAAGATGCGTGACCTTTGCCAGACGGGGCTCCTCCTTCTCCACGAGGCTTGGGGCACTAGTTTGTGTCGGGGGGGTGGTGGTGGTAATTGCTCTGTCAGCCCAGCCCTGCACTGTACTCGGCTCTCGTAACTGGGGGAAGGGCCTACGGGTCTTTTTTCCCCAACTTCACCCTCACTGTGTTTTGCCTTCACAGGTGCTCATTCTCTTTCCTATAATTTCACCATCGATCCTCGGCCCAGATATGGACAGCCATGGTGTGAGGTTCAAGGCGAAGCGGATCAAAAGGTCTTTGTCTCCTATGACTGTGATAGAGCTAAGATCAAGTACACGAGTCCATTGGGAGAGGAAGTGAAAAGTATGAACGCCTGGGAAATAAGACGGACACACTCAGAGACACTGGGGACTTGCTCAAGCAGCAAGTGTCTGACATTACACCAGAGAAATACACAGACAAGGGTGAGTGAGAAAGTCCAAATGCAGGAGGAGCAGACCGGGGGCTCAGCTGCATCCACTGTTTTTGGATTAAAAAAAAAAAATTGGATATTGTCCTTCACTAGTAGTCCAGTGGAAAGAACAGCTGTTGCAGGAAAGACCACGGCCAGATTAGCTGGGCCCAGGGGAGGTGGACCCAGGTGGGGCAAAGAATCTGTCAAGCCCAGAGACTGAGCACTTTCTTTTCCTTGGTGGGGTCAGGACCTCTGACCCTACAGGCCAGGATGACATGCTGGCGTGAAGACAACGGACACACCAGTGCATCCTGGCAGTTTGACTTCAGTGGAAAACTGTGGCTCCTCTTTGATTCGGAGAATGGACACTGGACAGTGGTTCATCCTGGAGGGACACAGATGAAAGAGAAGTGGGAGAAGGACAGAGCCGTGACCGACTTCTTCAGGAAGGTCTCCATGGGAGACTGTCGGGCCTGGTATCAGGCTTTCTTGGTGCGCTGGGAGAGAATGTTGAAGAGCACGGGTAGGTGAGAAGATTAGGAGAAAGTGGTAGTTCTCTCATGGTGACATGGACCCACTCCTCTGTGTGTGTGTGTGTGTGAAAATGATCCGTCAGAGGTGAGTTGCTCCTGAAAGAACAATGACCCGGGGATGCTCCGTCATCCTCTTTCCTCTTTTACCTGCTGACGTCTCTCCTCACAGCACAGGCCTTTGGACAATTGAACATGGATTCTTACTGATCCTAAACATGAGAGCATCTCTATGATTCCAATCTCCTTCTTACTCTTCCCTCTTTCCAGAATCTTCTGTTAAATGTCACCAGTCCTCCTTCTGGAAATCTGTCACCACCACCTCTGCTGTCAGCTCCTGAGGAATCCATCCTCACATCACCATCTCTGATGTCCCAACAGGACTGAGTGACTCTGTTGGAAATCTTGCTCCCCCATCAGCTGTCAGAGCCCCGAGGAAGGGGCTCCTCCCTTCCCCCATCTCACCTGAGGACCTGTCACAAGGGCCTCCACATGTGGGTGGAAGGGTAGGGGTACCTGGGTCATGGAGGTGAGGAGGCATCTGCCGAGTTTGGAATCTGGACAAGGGATTCACCCTCACTCTCCTTGCAGCATCACCGACGACAGGCCCCCCTACAGTCCAGTCCACGGCCGCAGCCATCAAGCACATCACCTGGATCCTCCCCGTGGTCCTCACCAGTTTCATCATAACTGTCTTCCTGGGCTGAGTCCTTTCTAGGAACAGGTACTGAGGGCAGAATCCAGAGGGGAGGCAGGGGCACAGGGCCTGGTGTGAGGACAGGGAAGGTGAATCCCAGCTGACCTCTGCCCTCACTGAACCTCCTCATCCTGGAAATGAGCAGGTGAATAAGACCCCATATCACCTGAGAGCAATAATTGTGGGCCCAACTCCAAAGGCCTGTTCTCACAGGAAGTGGCTTGGGTCCAGCAGGCAAGGCAGGAGCCCCACAGCAGAGACTGTGGGAAGGGGCGAGGCCAGGCCTGTGCTCCTGGGGCAGCAGCAGTTCTGACTCAGCCTGTGGCCTGCTCGTCACCAGCCTCCTGGGGACCCAGAGCCTCCATCACTGAGCGGCCCTGCCTTGAGCAGAGGTCCTGGGGATGGTGGGCCTGAGCTGGGGTGGAGGCGCCCAGCTGGGCGGGACCAGGAAGAGATGGGGGGCAGGGACCCTGGTCCTGAGAGCTGTGTGTGCTGCTGGCTCAGAGGCTGGAGGGGAGCGAAGGGAGGAGGTTTGCCTGCAGCCCCCCAGGGCTGTCAGGAGGCAAGGCCCCTCCTCCGGGACCTGCTCCCTGGTCCTTTAGGCCCCCCTCGGGGGGAGGATCCGGACCTGAGTGAAGGGAGCAGATTGATTCCTCACTGGCTCCAGTCCTGAGCCTGAGCAGGGGGTGTCAGGGCCTGGGGTGACTCTGTGATGCAGGAAGGAAGGAGGAGGGGACAGGAAGCTGCTGGGCCTGGGGTGGGGGTGGGGGATATAGGAGCCCCTCAGTGAGGATGGGCTGGAGGGGGGCTGGGGAGGGGCAGCCCCAGGAAAGTGACAGGAGTTCCTCCACCCCCTGGACCAAGGCCTCTTTCTTTTCTGCAGGAGACGGTGCTCCCAAGAAGCCCACAGGTGCTCTGTCTGCCTTTCTTCTGCTCTTCACTTTAGATCCAGGAGATCACACCCCATGGATCCTGAGTCTGTTTTCCGGTTACAATGACACAGTAGATGAATCATCTCATGGGTTTTATCACGTTTGACAAAATCCTACTCAGCATCTTTAAAAAAAAACAGAAACTATTTCACCACTTTCTTCTGGTGCTAAGCGATGGAATTTCTACACTGAAATAATCAGGTACTTGAAGAAATCTCCCCAAACAGGACATTTTTCATCATAGTCTAGTTTGTGGATAATTAGACTCTGCCTCGTGACCTCGTTCTTGCAAATGATATTGCAAGAAAAATACCATCTGCTATTATAGGACTCAGGGATTCTTTCTGTGTCTGGAGAAATCACCTCAGCCTATTTTCAATAGAACAAAGTTTTATTTATGACTGTCTCCCTTAATAATTTATTATACTGAAAGTGAAATTGTTAGTCGCTCAGTCCTTCCGACTCTCTCCGACCCCGTGGACTGTAGCCCGCCAGGCTTCTCTGTCCATGGGATTCTCCAGGCAAGAACACTGAAGTGGGTTGCTGTTTCCTTCTCCAGGGACCTCTCCAACTCAGGGGTTGAACCCTCGTCTCCTGTGTCTCCTGCATTGACATTCAGATTCTTTACCATCTGAGCCACTGGGGAAGCCCATTTATTATGCTACTGCTACTTAAATCAAAATCTCAGTACTCCAGAAAACTTGCAGTATTTAAGTTTCTCTCTCACTAGAGAAGTCATGATGTGTCACCATTTCTCCACCTTATGGGATTAAATGTACCTGGTGCTTCTGAGAAAACGTGGTCTGAGCGGATGCGTGCACCCTGTGTTCATGGCAGCGCTGTTCCCAGCAGCCAGGCCTGGAAGCCACCTCGTGTCCACTGACAGATGAATGGAGAGAGAAGATGTGGACATATATCCAGTGCAGTGTTACTCAGCGTCAAAAAGAATGAAATAACGCCATATGTAGCAACATGGATGGACCTGGAGATTGTCATATTGAGCGACATACGTCAGACAGAGAAGCAGAAACACCTTTTGCCATCACTTATATGTGGAATCCAAAAAGTCGTGATACAAGTGCTCTTACTTACAAAACAGAAAGGGACTCACAGATTTAGAGGATGAATTTATGGTTGCCAGGGGGAACGGATGGGGGGTGATAGTTAGGGACTCTGGGATCAAGATGTACACATTGATTTATTTAAAATGGATAACCAGTAAGGACCTCCTGTGTAGCACATAGAACTCTGCTCAATGTTATGTGGTAGCCTGGGTGGGGATGGGAGGGGAGTCGGGGAAGAATAGATGCATGTACGGAAGTGAAAGTGAAAGGTTAGTTGCACAGTCATGTCTGACTCTTTGGGATCCTGTGGACTGTAAGCTGCCAGCTCCTCTGTCCATGGATTCTCCAGGCAAGGGAGTACTGGGGTTGCCATTTTCTTCTCCAGGGGATCTTCCCAACCTGGGGTTCGAACCCGTGTCTCTTGCATTGCAAGCAAATTCTTTACCAGCTGAATCACCAGGGAAGATAGAGACATGTATGTGTATGTTAAATCCCTAGCCTAGCTTCTTTGTGCTGCTCATTCAGGACTCCTACACTCCTCCCTGTGTGTATATTTCCACTTTGCTTCCATCTTAAATAAACAAATTGTTTCTCTGTATGTCTCCAGTAATTACTTTGGTACTGTTTTTAAAGTTTTTGCCTCTTTGAAACATGCTTGCTGTCAAAGATGGTAAGAGCGAAGGGAACTTTGCATCTCGCTCCTGGTGTTCAGTGTCTAGAATTCCTTGTTTTACACCAAGCTACCCAGATTCAATTCCTGAGTAGGAAACTAAGGTCCCTCTTTAGCACAGCTCACTGCTGCCTCTCTGAGATCAATATTAAGGAGATATACACCTTATATTAAGGTGTAAATATGCACCTTAAATTTACAGGTAGAGGGGCTTCACAAGTTTGTCATGGGAAATTTTGCCACCACCGAGAGTTTAAAAAAAAAAGAAAGTCCTCTCAAAGTTAACCTGGTTCTTTCCCTCTCTAGGCCCTTTAATGGCTATTGTTCTTTCCTTTCTAATCCTTGTTTATTTAATCTTTTGATTGACTTTGTGTCTGTAGGATCTACCAGTTTGAAATAACACTCATGGTGGCTCAAGGAATATAGCCTGTTCCAGTGGAGGGTGGCCCAGATCCATCCATATAGGTCCTTGTGAGGGACTTCTGCACCTTGAGGGGAGGCTCAGGTCAGTGGTCCCTGTCCAGCAGGGAGAAGTTTGGATAGAAGAAAGCTTCGGCCCCTTAACCCTTCAGAATAAGGGTGTAGAACCCCTCAGTGGGTAATGAGACAGGCTGGGACAGTTTGCTGCAGTGAGTGTACCTGGACAAAAGTCACATCAAGCATCAAAATATAAAGGAATTATAAGGGGCTAAAAATAATTGCTTTCATGTGCAGTTGGGGCAAATAATTAGCACCAAGACACAAAAAGACCAAAAACCCAAGGCGATTTCAGAGCAGCCAGGAGCAAAAGCAGGTACTTGGTCATGGTCCCGGCACACAGCACCACCAAGGGGGAACAAACCACCCAGGTCACTGCCCTGGTCTGAACCCAGGACCCGCCCCCACCCTCATCTCATATGTGGGACCGCATCCCCCACGCTCTGGAGCCAGCAAGGGAACATGTTACTTCTTTTTGTTCCCTCATGAGTCCCAATAAATCTGTTTTCCCCCCCGAATCTGTGTCTGGCCTTTTATCAACTTCTATTGATCGAGTCCAAGAACTCTGGCGGGTAACACAGGAGGACTTTGGCTAAAGGTCAGAATGCTGGCTGGAGATGGTGTCTCCAGTGGGCTTCCAGCAAAAACAGGGATTGAACACATGCAGATTCCAGGTGGGGTGCACGGTGTCAGGAACAGAGCAGGTGCAATGGTTGATATGGTAGAGAGATGGGAAGACCAGCCAGGTCCTGACTGCAGAGACTATGATGCTGGTTCACAGCACAGGGCGACCCTAGAGGCAGACAGCCTGGATGGGCGGCCAACCTAGATACACCTGCATGATGGAAAGGAATGACACAAAGGGATTCCCTGCTGGCCCACTGGGCAGGACCCCGGGCTCACTGCCAGGTGCCCGGGTTTGATCACTGGTCAGGGAACTAAGATCCCAAAATCCAGGCAGCCGACCAAAAAACAAAAAACCCCAGAAATGAAAAGAAAATAAAACACAGGCTGGATGATTAGGACGCTGAAAAGAGCCATCCCAATAGCTTGTCTGGATACACTGCCCAGTTTCTAGAACTGATCCAGTTATCAGAACCAAGAATCCATGACTAGAGAGAGATGCCAGTTTCCAGCAGGAAGGCCTCTTATCACCATGGCAAGCGTAGTGCAGCAGTCTCTGGCCTTCCCCATCCTTGGGAGCCACATGGCCATTGACTCAGGTAAGTGCACACTGGGACGCAGAAGCCACCCCACATTCCTATGGACCCAGTGTGTGACTGACATCATGTCCAGGGATCTGAAGCATCGTCACGGCCCCGCTGTTATTAATGTATGCAGGAGATGCAGGGAATTGAATACATAACCGGCCTGCGTCCTGCTTACAGGGATATCACCGTGTCTGAAGACCCATACAGTGGGTCAGATTTATCTTCTGTAGAATTATGTCACCAGCTCCTGTCTTTAATAATAACCATTATAGGCAGCCATCGTCTACCGCGCCTGGAGATATGAATGTGGGACCAAAGGGTAAAATGGGGGTGCCCTTTTCTTCACCCTCAGGCAACCTTTGTCATACTTGGGGACTGGTCCCAACCTCCTGGGACCCAGGCAGGGAGTGGCTTTTTGCTGGGGTGAGTCCTCAGGCAAGGGGATAAGATGCCATGTGGTGGAGAGTGTGATTCGGGTCCCTTCTCAGGTGGAAAGGTATTGGCGGCCCTGGGCTTCCCGGGATGCAGAAATGTGGAATGAACTTAATGAGCTGCAGGGGAGGAGCTGTGACCACTAAGGGGATGTGTCTGGGGAAGTGAGAGCCTGGGGCGGCAAGGGTGGTTTATGGCTGGTAAAGCGGCCTGGGAGTTCAAGGGCAGGGTGGGTGTGTGGAGGAGAAGGGTCTGTGTGAACAGATGAAGTCAGTGCTGTGCTTCTTAGGGGTGTCTGGGCTCCCCCCACAGGAAGGTGGCCTGTCCCAGCCCTGTCACGGGGGCTCCCACTCCTGGGGGCGTGGGTGAGGGGCTGGGAGCTTGGGGATAGCAGTGTTCTCTCCATGCTCTCTCGTTGGCCTCTCGCCGCCCCACCTCCCACTGTCTGAGCATTGCTTTTTCAACCAATTTGCCCTTTTGCTGGCCTGAAAGTGGCCAACCAGCCCAGCAGCTGCCAAGAAGGAAAGGAGCTCACCTAAGGATTGAGGAGGAGGAGGCGGAGGCAACACCGCGCTCGTAGGCTCTCTAACCAAGGCCAGCTTAGGTCGCTCTCTGGTCATAATGCATCACCCCGCCTTCTCCCGGCAGGTTCACCAGGAGCTCTCCACCCTGCGCTCCGTGGACACAGTTGGGCAGCAGAAGCAGGACCAGGAAGCAAGACTGACGTTGGTGCCAGCAGCCCTTGCCACCTGGAGCCCGGGGTGACCCACCGTGGGGAGGAGCCTGGCTGGCCAGTGGAGGAGGGGATGAGTCCCCAGAGTCCTCCCACGGAGTCTCTCCTGGGGGCTCCCCCCAGGCTCCCCACACCCTCTGTGGGACTGTTGTTCCTCAAAATTTCAATCATCTGTGCCTCACCTTTCTTCTGTCCATCCCCTTCTCTGGATCCCCAGGTTCCTTGTGTATCTTTAGTGGTAGAAACACCTGATAAGGGGCTTCCCAGGTGGCGCAACGGTAAAGAATCTGCCTGTCAACGTGGGAGATGTCTGTTCCATCCCTGGATGGGGAAGATCCCCTGGAGGAGGAAATGGCAACCCACTCCAACATTCTTGCCTGAGGACATCCCATGGACAGAGGAGGCTAGTGGGCTACAGTCCACAGGATCACAGAGATACAACTTAGTGACTAAACAACAACAACTCCTGAGAGAGGGGTTGGTGAGTCCTCAGCATATACAAATTTGGGTTATCTGCATGATCGCCTCAGGTCCTAAATGAATATTAAGCCTCTATTCATTCCCGTAGGTAGCGTTTCCCATTTACAAATGTGTAAATTGAGGCATGGCAAGATGAAGAAACTAGCACAGTCAGAATTTTGTCCAGATTCCTGTTTCTGGAGGTATCTATAGTCCACATCCATGAAACTGCTTCAGGTGCTAATTCCAGCATCCCCAGCCCTCCACCTCTGACCTCATGCCTGGGGATCTGGGGTGAGGCCGGGGGTAGGGGCATGCATGAGATGAGTCTGGTTGCCCAGATCCCTGGGGCCCACTCTCCTCACACCTGGCCGACCTGACCCATCTCTGATGGCAGCCTTCTGACCTCCTCCTGTTCTCCCAGTCCTTCTTCCCTGTGGTCTGGGTCTACCAGGGGCTTCCAGGTTGCCTCCTCCGGGGGATTCAACTCAGTCTCCCGCCCCCAGCCCTTCATAGTGGAGTTTCTCCCCCACAGGTCGCCTGGTCCCACCAAGCTCTTGTCCCACCCAACCCTGAGTCCTGCCCACCCCTGTGGGTCTCTTGTCCTCCAACCAGCCTCCTTGCACAGGTCCGTCCCACACAGAGACTCTAGTGAGTCCGTTGAAAACCTTCCTGCCTCCTTTGCACCTGTTGACTCACAGAGTTTGCTGCTCTCCGAGGGCGGCAGCTGGGTGACCCCAAGGTGGAGCCTGGTGGTGGGATGTGAGTCAGGGCTTCTATCAGATAAGCCTGCGTGTGGCCATGCAGTCACACGGCTCATCAGGACCCCGGGGACCTGCGACGATTGTCTCAGCCTGGGCTGGGGTCACAGGGAGGCGGGGCAGAGCTGAGGGATGGCTAGAGCCAAGCTTCGGCTCCTCCCTGTGTGCACGTGTGTGTGTGTGTGTGTGTGTGTGTGTGTGTGTGTGTGTTGGTGGGGGGGTGGCGGTTTGCAGAGAGTCTCCTGTCTGGAGCCCTGTTGGCTGTGAGCCCCAGCCAGTGCTAGGCATGGTCTCCAAATGCTGGCCAGAGCACCAGACATTCTGCAATCTGCTGACTCTGTGCTGGGACAGGGAGCAAGCAATTCTGTGCCCATGGTCTCTAAGAGTGGCGTCTCCGTTTCCCACAGTCCTCCAGTGCTCCAGATCGTAAACCCTCTTGGTTTTCAAAATGGGAGTCGGGGAGTGGGGTCATGGGGCTGCTTCTCTGAGCTCTGCACCAGGGCTGCAGTGCCTGATGTAGGACCAAAACCTCCTGCTCCTTAGGCAGAATGCTCCAGTGTCGGGAGCCATTATGGGAGGTCCCACCCGTGACGAGGTCATGAAGAAAATACCGGGCAGCAAGGCCGTCCGGGACCCCATCCATGACGAGGTCACGAGGAAAATACCTGACAGGCCAGGCCGTCTAGGATAAGGGACCCTCCAGGTTGGCCTCAGCCTCTACCCTACCCTATATCCTCCCCCCTTTTCTGCTCTTGTTCTTGTTTGCCCTGCTGCGGATTCTTGTGTTGCCTGCCGAGAGCTCTCCTGCTCCTCTTTCACTGAATGAGAACCAACTTAAAACCCTAATAGATAAATCTCCTGGATACTGGTACCCTATGAAGGGGCCAGGGATGAAGGAAATGCTTCAGTTCAAACCCTTTAGCTGGCATTCTGGCTTGTTTGATAAATGTCTGCTCTCATTGCACAAAATGCTCCTGATTGTTCTAAACATCCTAAACATAGTACGCTAACAAAAGAAACTATTAAGCATAGGCCCCTTCTCAGGGTGAGAAAAGCTCCACAAATATTATAGCCACAAATGTGCCTAATAGAAAATAGTTTAGATAGAGATTAGCTGGCAACTTCTTGCAGGTAATTAACTTTTAGACTAAGAGTCTGTTTTGTGCCATATCTGCTGTTTTTGAAATCCTTTGCATTTCTGTTCTGTAAAAAATGTAATCCTATCTAGTTCCCTTGGAGATGACACCTAATAGAAAGAAAATAGATTAACCACAAATAAGACAGGGTCGGCTACTGAAGTTGCTTAAAGTTGCACCAGGTGCAAGCCATAAATTGTTAACAGGCCTGAAAGCCAAAAAATATTATACATAGAGATTAACAATAAAAAAGGCCCTAATAGGCACAGAGCCCTTTGGGGGGTGAGGAAGCCCTATTAGAGAATACAAAAAAAATATTGTTTTAAAAGTTGTTATTAGATCAATGTTTGATGTTAATGTGCTGAGGTTGTGCAGAGGAAACTATTGTTAATATAGTTAAAGATATAGTAAAATAAGAGTTTAGCCCTAGTGTAATAACAATAAGATAATTGTTAATTTTAACCAGGAGTGCTAAACAGGGGCTGCCTCACCAGAGCCACAGAGTCTTTGTGTGTTAAACTTTTTAGATAAATTTAGCTGAGAATTTCTGCAAAAAGACTGACTTTATGTTAACAGGATTGTATTTCTATTATATTGCGACTTGCTGTACCATGAGACTGCCAATTTTCTGTTTTCTGCTAACCTGAAGGCCAGAAGATAATGTACAAAAAATCTATGGGAAAAGACGCTCATAAACAAAAAATATACAGAGCACACCGGGTTTCGTGAAGGACAAGCCTATATAATGTTAAACTAAGTCTGTATGCTTATCTGCCCCTTAGAAATGTAC
>NC_057418.1:22328968-22353060 GCF_019320065.1 Cervus canadensis
TGCACCCTGTGTTCATGGCAGCGCTGTTCCCAGCAGCCAGGCCTGGAAGCCACCTCGTGTCCACTGACAGATGAATGGAGAGAGAAGATGTGGACATATATCCAGTGCAATGTTACTCAGCGTCAAAAAGAATGAAATAACGCCATATGTAGCAACATGGATGGACCTAGAGATTGTCATATTGAGCGACATACGTCAGACAGAGAAGCAGAAACACCTTTTGCCATCACTTATATGCGGAATCCAAAAAGTCGTGATACAAGTGCTCTTACTTACGAAAGAGACTCAGAGCCTTAGAGAGTGAATTTATGGTTGCTGGGGGAAAGGATGGGCGGAAGGGATAGTTAGGGAGTCTGGGATCAACATGTAGACACTGATTTATTTAAAATGGATAACCAACAAGGACCTCCTGTGTAGCACATAGAACTCTGCTCAGTGTTATGTGGTAGCCTGGGTGGGGAGGGGAGGGGAGTCGGGGAAGAATAGATGCATGTATGGAAGTGAAAGTGAAAGAAAATTAGTTAAACAATCATGTCTGACTCTTTGGGATCCCATGGACTGTAAGCTGCCAGTTCCTCTGTTCATGGATTCTCCAGGCAGGGGAGTACTGGAGTGGGTTGCCATTTTCTTCTCCAGGGGATCTTCCCAACCTGGGGTTCGAACCCGGGTCTCTTGCATTGCAAGCAAATTCTTTACCAACTGACCCACCAGGGAGGATAGAGAAATGTATGTGTGTGTGAAATCCCTCGCCTAGCTTCTTTGTGCTGCTCATCAGGATGCCTGAACTCCTCTCTGGGTGTATATTTACGCTTTGCTTCCATATTAAATAAACTGTTTCTCTGTATGTCTCCAGTAATAACACTGGTACCTATTTTTACAGTTTTTGCCTCCTTGAAACATTCTTACTTTGAAAGACAGTAAAAGCCAAGGGAACTTAGCATCTCGCCCCTGGTGTTTAGTATCTAGAATTCCTCATTTTACACCAAGCTACCCAGGTTCAATTCCTGGGCAGGAAACTAAGATCCCTCTTTAGCACCGCTCACTGCTGTCTCTCTGAGATCAATATTAAGGAAATATGCACCTTACATTAAGTTGTAACTATCCACCTCAAATATACAGGTAGAGGGGCTTCACAAGTTTGTCATGGGAGATTTTGCCTCTGCAGAGAGTTTAGAAAAAAAGAAAGTCCTCTCAAAGTTAACCTGGTTCCTTCCCTCTCTAGGGCCTTTAATGGCTATTGTTGTTCTATCCTTTCTAGTCCTTGTTTGTTTAACCTTGTGATTGACTTTGTGTCTGTAGGATCTACCAGTTTGAAATAACACTCATGGTGGCTCAAGAAATATAGCCCATTCCAGTGGAGGGTGGCCCAGATCCATGTAGGTCCCTGTGAGGGACTTCTGCACCTTGAGGGGAGGCTCAGGTCAGTGGTCCCTGTCCAGCAGGGAGAAGTTTGGATAGAAGAAAGCTTTGGCCCCTTAACCCTTCAGAATAAGGGTGTAGAACCCCTCAGTGGGTCATGAGACAGGCTGGGACAGTTTGCTGCAGTGAGTGTACCTGGACAAAAGTCACATCAAGCATCAAAATATAAAGAAATTATAAGGGGCTAAAAATAATTGCTTTCATGTGCAGTTGGGGCAAATAATTAGCACCAAGACACAAAAAGACCAAAAACCCAAGGCGATTTCAGAGCAGCCAGGAGCAAAAGCAGGTACTGGTCATGATCCCTGCACACAGCACCACCAAGGGGGAACAAACCACCCAGGTCACCACCCTGGTCTGAACCCAGGACCCGCCCCCACCCTCATCTCATATGTGGGACCGCATTCCCCATGCTCTGGAGCCAGCAAGGGAACATGTTACTTCTTTTTGTTCCCTCATGAGTCCCAATAAATCTGTTTTCCCCCCCGAATCTGTGTCTGGCCTTTTATCAACTTCTATTGATCGAGTCCAAGAACTCTGGCGGGTAACACAGGAGGACTTTGGCTAAAGGTCAGAATGCTGGCTGGAGATGGTGTCTCCAGTGGGCTTCCAGCAAAAACAGGGATTGAACACATGCAGATTCCAGGTGGGGTGCACGGTGTCAGGAACAGAGCAGGTGCAATGGTTGATATGGTAGAGAGATGGGAAGACCAGCCAGGTCCTGACCGCAGAGACTATGATGCTGGTTCACAGCACATGGCGACCCTAGAGGCAGACAGCCTGGATGGGCGGCCAACCTAGATACAACCTGCACGATGGAAAGGAATGACACAAAGGGATTCCCTGCTGGCCCACTGGTCAGGACCCCGGGCTCACTGCCAGGTGCCCGGGTTTGATCACTGGTCAGGGAACTAAGATCCCAAAATCCAGGCAGCCGACCAAAAAACAAAAAACCCCAGAAATGAAAAGAAAATAAAACACAGGCTGGATGATTAGGACGCTGAAAAGAGCCATCCCAATAGCTTGTCTGGATACACTGCCCAGTTTCTAGAACTGATCCAGTTATCAGAACCAAGAATCCATGACTAGAGAGAGATGCCAGTTTCCAGCAGGAAGGCCTCTTATCACCATGGCAAGCGTAGTGCAGCAGTCTCTGGCCTTCCCCATCCTTGGGAGCCACATGGCCATTGACTCAGGTAAGTGCACACTGGGACGCAGAAGCCACCCCACATTCCTATGGACCCAGTGTGTGACTGACATCATGTCCAGGGATCTGAAGCATCGTCACGGCCCCGCTGTTATTAATGTATGCAGGAGATGCAGGGAATTGAATACATAACCGGCCTGCGTCCTGCTTACAGGGATATCACCGTGTCTGAAGACCCATACAGTGGGTCAGATTTATCTTCTGTAGAATATGTCCCCAGCTCCTGTCTTAATCAATAACCATTATAGGCTGCCATCTCCACCGTCTCTGGATGATATGAATGTGGGACCAAAGGGTAGAAGTGGGGGTGCCCTTCCTCACCCTCAGGCACCTTGTCATACTTTGGGGGACTGGGCTCCCAACCCTCCTGGGGACCAGGCAGGGAGGCTTTTGCTGGGGTGAGTCCTCAGGCAAGGGGATAAGATGCCATGTGGTGGAGAGTGTGATTCGGGTCCCTTC
Source organism: Cervus canadensis (assembly GCF_019320065.1). Classification (NCBI taxonomy): domain Eukaryota; kingdom Metazoa; phylum Chordata; class Mammalia; order Artiodactyla; family Cervidae; genus Cervus; species Cervus canadensis. Next base: position 22,332,054 of record NC_057418.1, read on the forward strand.
TCAGGTGGAAAGGTATTGGCGGCCCTGGGCTTCCCGGGATGCAGAAATGTGGAATGAACTTAATGAGCTGCAGGGGAGGAGCTGTGACCACTAAGGGGATGTGTCTGGGGAAGTGAGAGCCTGGGGCGGCAAGGGTGGTTTATGGCTGGTAAAGCGGCCTGGGAGTTCAAGGGCAGGGTGGGTGTGTGGAGGAGAAGGGTCTGTGTGAACAGATGAAGTCAGTGCTGTGCTTCTTAGGGGTGTCTGGGCTCCCCCCACAGGAAGGTGGCCTGTCCCAGCCCTGTCACGGGGGCTCCCACTCCTGGGGGCGTGGGTGAGGGGCTGGGAGCTTGGGGATAGCAGTGTTCTCTCCATGCTCTCTCGTTGGCCTCTCGCCGCCCCACCTCCCACTGTCTGAGCATTGCTTTTTCAACCAATTTGCCCTTTTGCTGGCCTGAAAGTGGCCAACCAGCCCAGCAGCTGCCAAGAAGGAAAGGAGCTCACCTAAGGATTGAGGAGGAGGAGGCGGAGGCAACACCGCGCTCGTAGGCTCTCTAACCAAGGCCAGCTTAGGTCGCTCTCTGGTCATAATGCATCACCCCGCCTTCTCCCGGCAGGTTCACCAGGAGCTCTCCACCCTGCGCTCCGTGGACACAGTTGGGCAGCAGAAGCAGGACCAGGAAGCAAGACTGACGTTGGTGCCAGCAGCCCTTGCCACCTGGAGCCCGGGGTGACCCACCGTGGGGAGGAGCCTGGCTGGCCAGTGGAGGAGGGGATGAGTCCCCAGAGTCCTCCCACGGAGTCTCTCCTGGGGGCTCCCCCCAGGCTCCCCACACCCTCTGTGGGACTGTTGTTCCTCAAAATTTCAATCATCTGTGCCTCACCTTTCTTCTGTCCATCCCCTTCTCTGGATCCCCAGGTTCCTTGTGTATCTTTAGTGGTAGAAACACCTGATAAGGGGCTTCCCAGGTGGCGCAACGGTAAAGAATCTGCCTGTCAACGTGGGAGATGTCTGTTCCATCCCTGGATGGGGAAGATCCCCTGGAGGAGGAAATGGCAACCCACTCCAACATTCTTGCCTGAGGACATCCCATGGACAGAGGAGGCTAGTGGGCTACAGTCCACAGGATCACAGAGATACAACTTAGTGACTAAACAACAACAACTCCTGAGAGAGGGGTTGGTGAGTCCTCAGCATATACAAATTTGGGTTATCTGCATGATCGCCTCAGGTCCTAAATGAATATTAAGCCTCTATTCATTCCCGTAGGTAGCGTTTCCCATTTACAAATGTGTAAATTGAGGCATGGCAAGATGAAGAAACTAGCACAGTCAGAATTTTGTCCAGATTCCTGTTTCTGGAGGTATCTATAGTCCACATCCATGAAACTGCTTCAGGTGCTAATTCCAGCATCCCCAGCCCTCCACCTCTGACCTCATGCCTGGGGATCTGGGGTGAGGCCGGGGGTAGGGGCATGCATGAGATGAGTCTGGTTGCCCAGATCCCTGGGGCCCACTCTCCTCACACCTGGCCGACCTGACCCATCTCTGATGGCAGCCTTCTGACCTCCTCCTGTTCTCCCAGTCCTTCTTCCCTGTGGTCTGGGTCTACCAGGGGCTTCCAGGTTGCCTCCTCCGGGGGATTCAACTCAGTCTCCCGCCCCCAGCCCTTCATAGTGGAGTTTCTCCCCCACAGGTCGCCTGGTCCCACCAAGCTCTTGTCCCACCCAACCCTGAGTCCTGCCCACCCCTGTGGGTCTCTTGTCCTCCAACCAGCCTCCTTGCACAGGTCCGTCCCACACAGAGACTCTAGTGAGTCCGTTGAAAACCTTCCTGCCTCCTTTGCACCTGTTGACTCACAGAGTTTGCTGCTCTCCGAGGGCGGCAGCTGGGTGACCCCAAGGTGGAGCCTGGTGGTGGGATGTGAGTCAGGGCTTCTATCAGATAAGCCTGCGTGTGGCCATGCAGTCACACGGCTCATCAGGACCCCGGGGACCTGCGACGATTGTCTCAGCCTGGGCTGGGGTCACAGGGAGGCGGGGCAGAGCTGAGGGATGGCTAGAGCCAAGCTTCGGCTCCTCCCTGTGTGCACGTGTGTGTGTGTGTGTGTGTGTGTGTGTGTGTGTGTGTGTTGGTGGGGGGGTGGCGGTTTGCAGAGAGTCTCCTGTCTGGAGCCCTGTTGGCTGTGAGCCCCAGCCAGTGCTAGGCATGGTCTCCAAATGCTGGCCAGAGCACCAGACATTCTGCAATCTGCTGACTCTGTGCTGGGACAGGGAGCAAGCAATTCTGTGCCCATGGTCTCTAAGAGTGGCGTCTCCGTTTCCCACAGTCCTCCAGTGCTCCAGATCGTAAACCCTCTTGGTTTTCAAAATGGGAGTCGGGGAGTGGGGTCATGGGGCTGCTTCTCTGAGCTCTGCACCAGGGCTGCAGTGCCTGATGTAGGACCAAAACCTCCTGCTCCTTAGGCAGAATGCTCCAGTGTCGGGAGCCATTATGGGAGGTCCCACCCGTGACGAGGTCATGAAGAAAATACCGGGCAGCAAGGCCGTCCGGGACCCCATCCATGACGAGGTCACGAGGAAAATACCTGACAGGCCAGGCCGTCTAGGATAAGGGACCCTCCAGGTTGGCCTCAGCCTCTACCCTACCCTATATCCTCCCCCCTTTTCTGCTCTTGTTCTTGTTTGCCCTGCTGCGGATTCTTGTGTTGCCTGCCGAGAGCTCTCCTGCTCCTCTTTCACTGAATGAGAACCAACTTAAAACCCTAATAGATAAATCTCCTGGATACTGGTACCCTATGAAGGGGCCAGGGATGAAGGAAATGCTTCAGTTCAAACCCTTTAGCTGGCATTCTGGCTTGTTTGATAAATGTCTGCTCTCATTGCACAAAATGCTCCTGATTGTTCTAAACATCCTAAACATAGTACGCTAACAAAAGAAACTATTAAGCATAGGCCCCTTCTCAGGGTGAGAAAAGCTCCACAAATATTATAGCCACAAATGTGCCTAATAGAAAATAGTTTAGATAGAGATTAGCTGGCAACTTCTTGCAGGTAATTAACTTTTAGACTAAGAGTCTGTTTTGTGCCATATCTGCTGTTTTTGAAATCCTTTGCATTTCTGTTCTGTAAAAAATGTAATCCTATCTAGTTCCCTTGGAGATGACACCTAATAGAAAGAAAATAGATTAACCACAAATAAGACAGGGTCGGCTACTGAAGTTGCTTAAAGTTGCACCAGGTGCAAGCCATAAATTGTTAACAGGCCTGAAAGCCAAAAAATATTATACATAGAGATTAACAATAAAAAAGGCCCTAATAGGCACAGAGCCCTTTGGGGGGTGAGGAAGCCCTATTAGAGAATACAAAAAAAATATTGTTTTAAAAGTTGTTATTAGATCAATGTTTGATGTTAATGTGCTGAGGTTGTGCAGAGGAAACTATTGTTAATATAGTTAAAGATATAGTAAAATAAGAGTTTAGCCCTAGTGTAATAACAATAAGATAATTGTTAATTTTAACCAGGAGTGCTAAACAGGGGCTGCCTCACCAGAGCCACAGAGTCTTTGTGTGTTAAACTTTTTAGATAAATTTAGCTGAGAATTTCTGCAAAAAGACTGACTTTATGTTAACAGGATTGTATTTCTATTATATTGCGACTTGCTGTACCATGAGACTGCCAATTTTCTGTTTTCTGCTAACCTGAAGGCCAGAAGATAATGTACAAAAAATCTATGGGAAAAGACGCTCATAAACAAAAAATATACAGAGCACACCGGGTTTCGTGAAGGACAAGCCTATATAATGTTAAACTAAGTCTGTATGCTTATCTGCCCCTTAGAAATGTACCAACTTAGGGTATAAAGGCTACGGTGAAAAACAAAGCAACTGCCAGACTCTGCTGCACCTTCCTGGTCTGGTCTCTTTCTTTCTTTCTCTCTCTCTCTCTCCCTAGCAGACTTGGCCCTATCAAGGCCGGTCCTACGTGTCTCTCTCTCGCCGACGCCGTTCATCCTGAGGGTTCCCCTGGATCCTGCTGGGGCTGGACCCCAGCACTCCAGTTTTTGATGACCCCTCCATTTGAGAGTAGCTGGCCAAAGTGTCCCAACTAGATCCCTTCTTTTCTGCCCCTGCCCTTCTCAGTGCGATTCTTTCTCTATGCTGGTTGTAGAGGGGATGTTCTGCCGGATTCAGGTCATTTTCTCGGAAAGAGAGCTGTTTTATATGTGGTTGTAGTTTTGGTGTGTTCATGGGAGAGCGAAGCTAAGGACTTCCTACTTGGCCATCTTGATTTTGCCTTTGTGTGATCAATGATCTTTCATGTTTGACTTGTCATTGTTTTGGGGTGCCAGGAATTATGTGCACATTGCCATCCGATATGTGTGTGTATCCTGACTGCTCCGTTGACCCATCCGTCTCTCTCCTGAGACTCCTGAGTCCCTGAGATACAACAATATCAAAATTAGGCCAATTAATAACCTTACCTGTACATGTCCCATTGACAGGAAGAATCACGCCTCTCTCACTTTAAATCCAAAGGTAGAAACGGTTAGGCTTTTGAAGAAGGCATGTCAAAGCCAAGATGGGCCAGAAACTAGGCCTCTTGCCCCAAATAGTCACGTTGTAAACACAAAGGAAAAGTTCTTAAAGGAAATCAAAAGTGCTCCTCCAGTGAACACACAAATGAGAAGCTAGCAAAACAGCCTTACTGCTGATATGGAGAAACTTTCAGTGGACTGGACGAAAGATCACAACACTGCCTTAGGCCAAAGTCCAATCCAGAGCAAGGCCCTAGCTCTCTTCAATTCTATGAAGGCTGAAAGAGGTGAGGAAGCTGCAGAAAAAAAAGTTGAAAGCCAGTAGAGGTTGGTTCATGAGGTTTAAGGAAAGAAGCCATCTTCCTAACATAGAGCGCAGAGTCAAACATTGAGGGTTGATGCAGAAGCTGCAGCAAGTCATCCAGAAGATCTAATAAAATCATCTCTGAAGACGGCTATCCTAAATGAGAGCTTTCCAGTGTAGAGAAGAGTGTTCTATTGGAAGAAGATGCCCCCGAGGACTTGCATGGCTAGCAAAGAGAAGTCAGTGCCTGGCTTCAAAGATTCAAAGTATAGGTTGACTCTCTTGTTAGGGGCTAATGCAGCTGGTGACTTGAAGTTGAAGCCAAGCCTCACTTTCCTTCTGAAAATCCTAGGGGCTTTCAGAATTATGCTAAATCTACTCTGCCTGTGCTCTGCCAATGGAAGAATAAAGTCGAGATGACATATGTTTACAACACTAATACCAAAAATATTAAATCCACTGTTGAGACCTACTGCTCACTAAAAAAAGATTCCTTTCAAAAATATCACTGCTCATTGAGAAAGCACCCAAGGGCCCTGATGGAAAAGTACAATGATATTCATGTTGTTTTCACACCTGCTAACACAGCATCCATTCTGTAGCCCACGGATCAAAGAGTAGTCATGATGTTCAAGTCGTGGTATTTAGGAAAGAGTTTCTGCAAGGCTATAGCTGCCACAAATAGTGATTCCTCTGATGGATCTGGGCAAAGTCAATTGAAAACTTCCTAAAGTGAATTCACGATTATAAGTTCCACCCAAAACATTCGTTATTCATGAAAAGAGGGTGACATTTCAACATTCATAGAAATCTAGAAGGAGTTGATTTTAACCTTCTCAGATGACTTTGAGGGGTTCAAGAGTTCACTGGAAGAAGTAACTACAGATGTGGCGGAAATAGCAAGAGAGCTAGAATTAGAAGTGGAGCCTGATGTAAACATGGGACTGATTGTTGAAATCTAATGACACAATTGGAATAAATGAGAGTTGACTCTAATGGATGAGCAAACAAAGTGGTTTCTTGATATAAAATCTACTCCTGGTGAAGATTCTGTGTAGATTGTTGAAATGACAACAAAGGACTTAGAATATTCTAAGTTTAGAATAAATTTAGTTGAAAAGGCAGGAGGATTTGAGAGCATTGACTCCAATTTTGATAGAAGTTCTACTATGTGTAAAACGCTGTCAAAGAGCATTGCATGCTAAGAGAATTCTTCTGTGAAAGGAAGAGTCAAATGATGTGGCAAATTTCATTGTTGTCTTATTTTTCAGAAATTGCGCTACCCACCGCAACCCTCAGCCACCACCGCCCTGATCAGTCAGCAGCCACAGACACTGAGTCAGGACCCTCCACCAGCAAAAAGATGGTGACTCCCTGGAGGCTCAGATGATGCCCAACATATTTTATTTTACAAACAGTGTTGTGTATTAAAGTCTGCACATCGTTTATTTAGACATAAAGGTATTGCACACTTAACAGACTTCCATGTCAACATAATATTACGTGCAGTGGAAATGAAAAAATTTCTGTGATTCTCTTTATTGTGAAATTCACTTTATTGCCCTGGTCTGGAACCCAGCCCACAATATCTCTGAGGTTGGCCTCTATCTACATGGCTTTTGGTCTATGTTTTCCAGCCTGGAATTAACACTCGGATGGCTGCGTACTAGGGTGACCTACTGTTGCTGCTGCTGCTGCTAAGTCACTTCAGTCGTGTCCGACCCTGTGCGACCACATAGACAGCAGCCCACCAGGCTCCCGTCTCTGGGATTCTCCAGGCAAGAACACTGGAGTGGGTTGCCATTTCCTTCTCCAATGTGTGAAAGTGAAAAGTGAAAGTGAAGTCACTCAGTCATGTCCGACTTGTAGCAACCCCATGGACTGCAGCCTACCAGGCTCCTCCGTTCATGGGATTTTCCAGGCAAGAGTACTGGAGTGGGGTGCCATTGCCTTCTCCAGAGGAGGAGGCTACATACCTACACGTCCCTTGCTTACAGCCCCTTACTCAGAAATCCTGCTGGCCAACTTGTTTGGATATATACAGATTGAGGAAAATGCCTCTCTGTATGTCCAGTTATGGCAAGGGGCAGCTGTAACTGGATTTCATCCAGACAGCCTTGGAGCAGAAGTTCACCAGTTATCGTGTGGGCTTCAGGGTCAGACTGTATGGGTCTGAATCCTGGCTCTGCTGTGTGACTTTGCACAGTTTACTTAACTACTCTGGGCCTTAACTGTCTCACCTGTAAAATGGGTATAACAGTCGAACTGACCCCATAGCCTTGTGATGAAGATTAGGTTATTTGAACACACTGTTAACTTTAACTGTTACGTCTTTACTAACCCAGTCCAGCTTCTGTGTGAGGCTGCCCTCCCAGGTGATGAATCAAGTGTGGCATAAGGCTAAGACAGTCAGGACAATCTGGTCACCGAATTCCTGACTTCCCTTCAGCTAGGGGTGGTCATGCAACTCAGCTCTGGCCAATGGCATATAAACAGAGGTAAGACGGGTGGGTTCTGGGCCAAAATTGTTTTTCCCTAATGAATCGTACTGTTGGGATATGGTGAAATATGCATTTAAAAATCCAGAGAATATAAGGATCACTTCACAGCTGGACTGCATGTTACTTTAGGAGTGATCCTTAAATTCTCTGTTTCCACAAGAAATAAAGCATTATCATTGGTTTTATTTAATCTCATAATGTGGAGGAAAGGTGAAATACCATGACTTTTATCCTGGATTAGAAAACAGGCATGAAGTACTTACATTTCTGCAATATAGAGATGTTGACTTAAGAATCAGTATAAAGGCTTCCCTGGTGGTGCTTGTGGTAAAGAATCAGCCTGCCAACGAATGAGGTACAGGAGACACAGGAGACATGAGTTCAATCCCTGGATCAGGAAGATCTCCTGGAGAAGGCAATAGCAACCCACTCCAGTATTTTTGCTTGGGAAATCCCATGGACAGAGGAGCCTGGTGGCCTAGAGTCCTTGGGGTCGCAAAGAGTCAAACACAACTCAGCACCAAGAGAGTAATAAATTATGAAGGGAACAAGTCAATGTAAAATTTTATTCCTTTGAAAATATAACAAAGTTGTTTCTCTGGATATAGAAAAAAAGTCCCTGAGTCCTGTAATAGCAGATGTATTTTTCCAGCAATATCATCATTTTTAAGAATAAGGTCATGATGCAGGGAAATGTCTAATTTTCCAAAAACTAGAAGATTGAAAGTGCTATGTTTGTGGTTATCTCTTGTTCAAGTAGTTGAAAGCATCAGTGCAGAGACTGCATCACTCAACACCAACAGAAAGTGGGAAAGGAGATATAAAAAAAATGAAGAGGTTGAGGAGGATGTTCATCAGATGCGACAAGAGACACGAGATGGTGCAGCCACTGTGTCATCAAAACTGGTAAACAGATTTGGGATTCTGAAGGTCTGACTTCTTGGTGCTAAAGTGAACAGCAGGAGAACAAAGGCGGCCAAGCAAAGACTGAGTCCGGAGGCCAACAGCCCACCTGTCAGGGGCTTCCTGGGAGCAGCATTTCCTGCAGAAAAGAAAGAGGTGTTGGTCCAGGAGGCTGAGGAATTCCTGAAACTTTCCTGGGGCTGCCCCTCCCCAGCCCCCTCTCACTGAGGGGCTCCTGTCCTCCATCCCCACCCCCACCCCAGGCCCAGCAGCATCTTGTCCCCTCCTCCTTCCTTCCTGCATCACAGAGTCACCCCAGGCCCTGACACCCCCTGCTCAGGCTCAGGACTGGAGCCAGTGAGGAATCAATCTGCTCCCTTCACTCAGGTCCAGATCCTCCCCGAGGGGGGCCTAAAGGACCAGGGAGCAGGTCCCTGGAGGAGGGGCCTTGCCTCCTGACAGCCCTGGGGGGCTGCAGGCAAACCTCCTCCCTTCGCTCCCCTCCAGCCTCTGAGCCAGCAGCACACACAGCTCTCAGGACCAGGGTCCCTGCCCCCATCTCTTCCTGGTCCCGCCCAGCTGGGCGCCTCCACCCCAGCTCAGGCCCACCATCCCCAGGACCTCTGCTCAAGGCAGGGCCGCTCAGTGATGGAGGCTCTGGGTCCCAGGAGGCTAGTGACGGGCAGGCCACAGGCTGAGTCAGAACTGCTGCTGCCCCAGGAGCACAGGCCTGGCCTCGCCCCTTCCCACAGTCTCTCCTGTGGGGCTCCTGCCTTGCCTGCTTGGCCCAAGCCACTTCCAGTGAGAACAGGCCTTTGGAGTTGAGTCTGCAAAGGCCTTCTTGCCCTTTCTCCTGGGCTGAGAGCCCGGCCCCTGTCATCTCGGCCCCTGGGTGTGTCCCCTCCCCGCTGACACGTCATGAGGAGCCCCCATGCTGCTCTCAGCCCCGGGAGTCCTGCCCTCGCCCTGAGCGCCTGCTGTTCTCACACCACCCACCCTGGGCCCTGCCAGCCAGTGGTCTGTGCTCAGTCAGGGGACGTGGCTAAACCCTTTAACCTCAACAGGCCCCCAGTCACCCCCCACGTCCCAGTGTCGTCTCACACTGAGGTGCTATCAGAACTGAGGCCTGAGCTTGTCTGAGTTCTTTCTCTCAGGTGGTATGGGGTCTTATTCACCGGCTCATTTTCAGGATGAGGAGGTTCAGTGAGGGGCAGGGGTTGGCTGGGATTTACCTTCCCTGTCCTCACACCAGGCCCTGTGCCCCTGCCTTCCCTCTGACTTCTGCCCTCAGTACCTCTTCTTGTAAAGGATACAGGCTATTATGATGCCCATTATGATGAAACTGGTGAGAGCCACAGGAGCAATCCAGGCGGTGTGACTGATGGCTGTGGCCGTGGGCTGGACTGCAGGGGGGCCCGAGGTCGGTGATGCTGCAAGGAGAGCAAGAGTGACGCCCTTGTCCAGACCCCAAACTCGGCAGATGCCTCCTCACCCCCACCCCGATTCAGGTACCCGTACTGTGCAGACAGTTTACACCCATCACATGGAGGCCCCAGTGACAGGTCCTCAGGAGAGATGGGGGAAGGGAGGAGCCCAGTCCTCAGGGGCTCTGACAGCTAATGGGGGAGCAAGGTTTCCAACACAGCCACTCAGTCCTGCTGTGACATCAGAGACGGTGACGTGAGGATGGAGTCCTCAGGAGCTGACAGCAGAGGTGGTGTTGACAGATTTCCAGGAGGAGGATTGGTGATATTTATTGGTTTATTTATTTATTTTTGGTGAGATTGAAAAGAAGACTCTGGAAAGAGGGTACAGTGGGAAATAAATCCCAGAAATCAAAAAGATGTCTACAGGTTTGGGATCAGCAAAAATCCATGTTCAGTCGCAGAAAGGCTTGTGCTGTGAAGAGAGACGTCAGGAGGGGGAAGAGGAAGGAGGATGACAGAGCATCCCCGGGTCATTGGTCTCCCAGGACAACTCACTTCTGATGGATCAGTTTCTCAAACACACACACACACACACACACACACAAGGTCCATGTCACCACGAGGGGACTGTCACTTTCTCCTCCCTTCTCACTTACCCGTGGTTTTCAATATTTTCTCCCAGTGCAGCAAGAAATTCTGATACCAGCGCCGACAGTCTCCCATGGAGACCTTCTTGAAGAAGTCAGTCACAGCTCTGTCCTTCTCCCACTTCTCTTTCATCCGCCTCCCTTTAGAATGAACCACTGTCCAATGTCCATTCTCCGAATCAAAGAGGAGACACAGTTTTCCATTGAAGCCAAACTGCCAGGATGCACTGGTGTGTCCATTGTCTTCACTCCAGCACGTCATCCTGGCCTGCAGGGTCAGAAAGTCTGACCCCACCAAGGAAAAGAAAGAGCTCAGCCTCTGGGCTTGACAGATTCTTTGCCCACCTGGGTCCACCTCCCCTGGGCCCAGCTAATCTGGCCCTGATCTCTCCTGCAACAGCTGCTCTTTCCACTGGACTACTAGCGAAGGACAATATCCAACTTTTTTCTTCTACTCGAAAACAGTGGATGCAGCTGAGCCCCCAGTTTGCTCCTCCTGCATTTGGACTTTCTCACTCACCCTTGTCTGTGTCTTTCTCCGGGGTAACATCAGGCATTTGCTCCTTGAGCAAGTCTCCAGTGTCTCTGAGTGTGTCTGTCTGTGTTTCCCAGACGTTCATACTTTTCACTTCCTCTCCCAATGGACTCATGTACCTGATCTCAGCTCTATCACAGTCATAGGAGAGAAAGACCTTTTGATCCACTTCGCCTTGAACTGCACACCATGGCTGACCATCTCTGGGCCGAGGATCAACGGTGAAATTATAGGAAAGAGAATGAGCGTCTGTGAAGGCAAAACACAGTGAAGGTGAGGTTGGGGGAAAAAAGACCCACAGGCCCTTCCCCCATTTGAGAGCAGAGTACAGAGCAGGGCTGGGCTGACAGAGCAATGATCCCCCCCACACAAACACCACACATCAGTGCCCCCTCCTCGTGGAGAAGGAGGAGGCCCCCGCCTGGCAAAGGTCACTCATCCGAGGTGTGTCCCCGTGTCCACCAGGTCAGGTCCCAGCATCATAACCTTTGCAGAGATGGGCCAGGCTGCTATGCAGGAAAAGTCTAGATGACAGAGGACTGTCAGAATCTAACCCCATGTCCTGTGAGAGATGGGGGGCCTGTGGGGATGCTCCTGAGGAAGCAGGATCACAGGGAGAGGGGCAAGGAGGTGGCAGGTGAGCACAGAACCCAAAGCTGGAGAAGGAAGAATTTATAATTAGGGGTCACAGGATTTTCAAGGCTGGGGAGACACTGGTGATCTCCCACTAGGATGGGTCTTGGAAGCCTGGAAAGAGGCTTGGCCCACATGGCATGAGAGAGAAAGTCCAGAACTTCCGAGGCAGGTGGTAGAGGAGGGGATCCAGGGCTCAGAGAAGTGAATCTGCCAGGGCGGACACTGTATGAAAGGGCAGGAAAGTGTCCAGGCCACCAGGCACCATGGGAAAGCCTGATGGACTCTGTGGAGCCCGAGAGGAAAGCGTGGATGAGAAGCATCTCCAACAGTTCAAGGTTGACTTTTGTGGAAGATCAGGGATGGTTGTAGAAGTGGTGTTCCTGTGGGCTTCCGTCAGGAACAGGGATGGAAAATGGGGGAAGATCAGATTCCAGGTGGAGTGTTTTAAGTCAGGAGCAAAGTTGGTACAACGGTCAAAGCGATTAGTGAAAGTCACTCAGTCGTGTCTAACTCTTGTGATCCCATAAACTATACAGTCCATGGAATTCTCCAGGCCAGAATACTGGAATGGGTAGCCTTTCCCTTCTCCAGGGAATCTTCCCAACCCAGAGATCGACCCTAGGTCTCCCGCATTGCAGGCGGATTCTTTACCAGCTGAGCCACAAGGGAAACCCAAGAATAGTGGAGTGGGTATTCCCTTCTCCAGAGCATCTTCCCGACCCAGAGATTGAACTGGGGTCTCCTGCATTGCAGGCGGATTCTTTACCAACTGGCTCCTGGTATTGTCCTGGGGCCTGGCAGAGATGAGGCTTCTGGTCATAGAATGTCAGAGTTGCCCATCATGATCTGGGTTCATCAGCCCCTAACCATTAGTTCAGATAGACAAGCCATCATAAGATAGATGTGATTATGTGGCTTGCCATAACCAGGGCCATAGGGAACACATAGATGTACCAGCAGGTGACCTAGGCCTGACACCAGAGTTGATACAGGGCCACTATCCCCTGCTCACACCTGTGGCTTCATGCAGTGTCCCCTACCGCTCCTGGAACCAAGGAAGCCAGTCTACAGCAGAGGGGTCGCATTAGCTCACAACAGCCAGACCCACCTCCTATCACATTCCCACCACCAGAAGCTACAGGGCAGGACAGGGTAAGTTTCTCGTTCATAAACAGACAACTGAGGCAGCTCTTGGATGATCCTCTAGGGGATGGGTCACTCATTACGGGGTCAGAAACCAGGACAGTGGACAAGTCTGGTTCTCAGTTGATTTACATATTATATTTGGCTGCTGGTGCTCCACAAATGTGGAAGCTCCTTTTGTACCCAGAGACAGATACCAAATGGCCCAAAGAGACAACGAGATTTACTTTCTTGTGTAGAAAAAATCTATCAACTCCTGCATTAGTCAATAACCATTATAGGCTGCCACTGTCCCAATTCCTAGACAATATGAGTGTGGGACCAAAGGGTAGAAGTGGGGATGCCCAGCCTCACCCTCGAGCCCTGTGTCACACTCTGGGAAACCCTGTTCCCGTCCCTCCTACGTTAGGTCCTGGGGGCCAGGTCGGGGGGTTTTGCTGGGTGAGTTATCAGACAAAGGGATAAGATGCCAGTTGAGAGAGGCCATGTTTAGATTCTCTTCAATATGTAGGAAGCTGTTGGAGGCCCTGGGCTTCTTGGGATCATGGAAAAATGGGTAATAAATGGTCTTATAACTGAAAGGGCTATAGGGGGCCTTAGTGATGGGTCTAGGGAAAGACCCATCCCCCCATGGCCTCTGTCTGCCTCTTGTTTGTAGAAAAGTTTTAGTCAGCCAGGCCTCCTGTGAGTCTCAAAACAGTGGTTTAAGAGTTAAGGATTAGGGCACATGAAGATGGAGAATCGAATACCCCTTAGGCTGGGAAACTGGTAACAATTTAGACTGTGACCAGCCACATAGCAGTGTCATGAAATTTCCAGTTCCCTGAAAGATAACAAAGATCTGACACAAGTCTCAAGTTGTTTCTACAGGAAGCAGACCCCCAGCACATAAAAACTGCTGGCTGCAAGCACACAGACCCCCAGACTGGCTGAAACCATAAGCCTGGTGAGGCTCAGACGTCCGCCTTGTGCCAACAACCTGACTGCACAGGACGCTGACGCGCCCGCAGCAGCCCCTCCGCCCCCTTTTCTAACCTGGAAACTTGGAGATGGTCTGAGGACGTTAGGTCACTATTTTCCCAGGGCTCCTGAACAAACCAACTTTTCCTTTTCCACCACTTGTTAACTTCATCAGTGGCAGTATCTGGGTCATAACCAGCTTCAATTAGCAACAGCATGAGCTGTCTCGGAGGAGCTTTGAACTCCAGGGAGGCACTGATCAGTGGCTAGGCATTGAGCGCCTTCCTGGGGAGGCATATGGAATTTTTTTAAAAAATTAATTGAATCCTTTAATTTTTTCAAGTGTTCTTAAAAATCCATTTTATACTTAAGCCAGCCTTGAAGATAAGCACAAAATCTGTTTACTTTTTTTTTAAACGCAACACAACTCAGGCGCCCATTCTGTGCATAGCACTATTCTAGGTGCAGTAAAAGGGATTCTTAACCTTAAAAACATGATTGCACCTTCTGGAATTGTGTTGTCTCCTTTTCCAGAAAGTAAAAACAAATAAAACCACCACTGTTTACTACTGACCTGCCCCCAACCCACTTCTGGCTCTCAGAAATAGTAGGATCTGCCAAATTAAAGATGTTTCAGTGGATTCCACTCCTACTTTCCCCAAAGTAAGAAGGCAGAACTCCTCTTTATTAAAAAAAAAAATTTAAAAAGGCAATTTTCCATGAAAGAGCAGTTTCTGTTTCTATTGTATTTTTTATTATTATATTGTATTTTTCTTTTTTTCTTCTAGCTTTTAAGTTTTCTTTCTCCAACACTGCCTTTCCCTGTACAAGGCAACAGCATTTTTTCTATTTCTAAGACAAACTATTTCATCTTGTAGACAAATAATTCCCAAGACTAGTGATAAATATTTTAAAAAGAAAGAAAGAAACTTAAGGGTTTCCCTGGTGGCTCAGCAGGTAATGACTCCACCTGCAATGCAGGAGACCCCAGTTCAATCCCTGGGTCAGAAAGATCCCCTGGAAAAGGGAGAGGCTACCCACTCCAGGATTCAACCCTGGAGAATTCTATGGACTCTATAATCCATGGTGCTGCAAAGAGTCAGACACGACTGAGCAACTAAGCAGAGCACATTCTAGGGTGAATCAGCTACATTACTTTGAGGAAGTGAAACTACAAAGCTCGTGGCACTAAGCTAGTCCACGTATTTGTGTTTAAAAATCTTAAAAAACTATTTATTTTATAACATTGCTTAAAATTTTCTTGGTCAAAAAATTTATACAAACATTTTTAGTTCAACCTAATGAAAGTGATATCTAGAAAATATTCCACATCAATAAGTCTGTCTTAGAGAGTTGAGATGCTATGACATTCCTAAGGCGGTGTTCTGGAAGACAGTGTGCTTCTGCGGTGCTGGGTGATGTATGTGACCGGCTGGCTCCAAGTGGGCCTCAGCAGGCACCGTCCTCCTGATGCTGGGGGGGGACTGAGAGAGGACAGTCGGACACAGGCCCCCAGGGCTTCATGGACCTCTGTGAGACACCGGGCCAGCTGCTGGAACTGGGCTTCTCCTCCGAATCTCAGGCCCACAACAAGCCATCACAGCAAATGGTTCATCAGGACAGTTGATAGCCTGGGGTATTTGATAACCTTCTTTCATATTTCTAAAGAGTTGACATCTGTGGAGGGTGTTTGACCAGAGACATGAGTTCCTACACTATTACTCTGAAGGCCTACACATCACTAGCACTGGAGAACTAAAAAATATTATTTTTTTAATATTTTTTCTTTTTTTTTTTTTTTTGCTGTATTGGGTCTTAGTTGTGGCACTTGGGATCTTTTTGCAGCATGAAGACTCTTGGTTACAACATGCTAACTTCTTAGTTGTGGCATGTGGGATCCAGTACCCCGACCAAGGATCGAACCAGGTCCCTTCATTGGGAGTCCCTTCATTAGTGACTGGATCATCAGGGAAATCTGGAGAACTCATTCTTAACCAGACTTTCATGAGCCATCCATCGATCCCACGCTTCCATTGTCCCCCAGACAGTGAGAGTCCATGGGGAACAAGACTCTGGAGAGGGGCTATCTGCACTCTTAACGTGAGGCTGTCATCAGTGGCAGAGCTCCTAGCAGCCAGGTGTTTGTGGAGGACTCTCTTCTGACCAGGTAACTCATTCCACAGGCAATCTGACCTTGTGGACCAGGTCCTGTTGAGAAATTGCCTGTGGATTATTGGCCTCTACTAACTGGTGCTGCAGGCTCCCCTCGTGGCTCAGACAGTGAAGAATCTGCCTGCAGTTCAGGAGACCCGAGTTTGTTCCCTGGGTCGGAAAGATCCCTGGAGAAGGGAATGGCCACCCACTCCAGTATTCTTGCCTGGAGAATTCCTCGGACAGAAGAGCTTGGCGGGCTACAGTGCAAGGGGTGGTAAGAGTCGGACGTGACTGACTGACTAACACACACACAGACACACAATTTGCAATGCTGTGAAAACTATTTAGGATTCTCCCAATTCATGTAAGGCAATATCACGAGGGGTTTTCTCTTTCTTCTATACACACAAGGGAAATAGGAGGAAGATTTCTGTGATGAAGATCTCATAGCTTACAACATTCAGTGAGTATCATTGTCACCTGAATTTCAGAAGCTTAATCTCTGTTTTCACAGATGATTGCTGTTCTTTATTTGGATCTTTTTCATCTACATAAATCCCATGGAAAATATGCCCAAAACTACCTTTTTGGAGTACATCCTCTCCGCGGATACAGTTATCCTCTCCTCGGATATTTCGATATCCTTCACCTTAGCTCTGGCCTCCGAAGGAGTGGCGCTTCTCAAGACACTCCTCCACCCACCCACAAGGCAGGGTAACGGCCGGAAGTACCATTGTTGGGTGTGTGGCCTCTCAGATCCTCAGTCATCTGGGATGGGGTGAGACAATGCTTGGGAATGTGCACTGATGCTGTCTTCCAGTTCAATTCTTGTCACACTATGAAGGTGCAAAACTGCTAATATTATCACTACAAGAAATATAACTGCACGGGAAACCCCTGTGCTGATATAAAACACGTGGGTAGAAGTAGCCGAGCTGCATGAACAGGATCACAGATAGTTCTGCTAGTGGCTTTGTCCAAGACCGAAGTTTTTACTTCAAGATTTGGTAGCACATTTTCCTTCCTTTCAAATTTTTGAAGAAGGGAAGTTTTTGAAGAATTTACTGTCAAGTTGAGCTGCATTTAGTATCATAACCTCACTATCTACTTTCCGAATCACTGATAGAGTGCGTGGAAACCCCCCACCCCGTGCCCCTCGCACCCCCACCCCCACCAAGCAGAAATGCTGACCTGGGGCAGGTCCACGAAACTGTCTACTTGGAAACCTGCTTATATTCAGCTTGGACTCTGCAGACCAAATGAAAGGCAGGACATCTGTCTCGCTGGGTACTAACAGGTTAAAGTATAGACGTAGTGCCCAACAAGGTCACTTCTCTAATAAAAGAAGTTTTGCATCTAGACCAATGAGCCGGGGCACCTTGTCCCAGCTCAGGAAGAGGCTCGCCCCCGCCCCCGGGGCCCCGGTTGGAGCCGCGCAGCGGAGTCCCAGAATCGGGAAGGAACAGAGACGCCGGAGCACGGGGATCTCGAGTGTAGCCGTGCAAGGAGCCTCGGCGATAGCGAATAGAGCCGCGCCGCGAAGCCCCGGGATCGGGGAGGAGCCGCGCCGCGGAGCCGGGAGATCGATGGTGGAGCCGCGCCGCAGAGCCCAGTTATCCGGGAGGAGCCGTGCCGCGGATCCCCGGGATCGCGGGTGTAGCCGCACGGCGGAGTCTAGGGGATCGCCGATGCAGCCCAGCTGCGGATCCCCAGGATCAGGGAGGAGCGCCGCCTAGGGGCCCGGGGCCGGGGATGGAGACAGCAGCTGCGGCTCAGACTAGAGCAATCAAGCACATTTCGGCCAGGAGCGCGCCACCGAAGCCTCCTGGGCACCCGGGTCCGCTCTGCGTTTATAACTTACGGCCGGGAAAGAGCGCTGATCCTTCACGGGCCGGGAGATGTAGGGACCAGAAGGGTCTCTGTAGCACAGCTCGGGGCGGGAGGGTGTTCTTTTCGGAGCGGGTCTGGGTCCCTTCTCCGCGGGAAGGCCGACTGGTCCCATCCCGCCCGGCTTCAGGGCTCCCACTTCCCAGGGGCGGTCTGGAACCTTGGGGGGTTTCAACCGCATTTTCTGCCGCGTCCTGGCCCCCTCTTCTCCCAGCGTCACCTCCCAAACTCCCGGCATTACTACTTCACCCAAGGGACCCCTGTTCTGGCCCGGAGAGCCGGCAAGAAGCCGGGAGGAGCCTCCGAGGAGCAAAGGGGCCGAGGGAAGGGAAAGAGGAGGGGGCGGCGGCGGCGACACCCTGCAAGAAGTTTCGCGAACCCCGGCGTACACCACCCGCATCCCCTTTCCGGGTCATAACCCATCCAACCTCCTCGCGTTCCCCCGCCACCCCCCGCGCAGCTTCATCCTCAAACTCACCGCTGGACGTCCCGCTCAACATGCCAATCAGAAGCAAAACGAGGAAGCCAAGACTGGTCTTGGAGCCACCCATCTCTCCCTTTGCCACCTGGATTCCAATTTTGCAGGAGTGCGAAGCTGCCAAGTCAGAACCCGCGATCCTTTCCCGCTCGCTAGCCGGCAGCTGCGTCTGGACCTCCCCCTCTGCGCTGACTGCCTGGGCAGCGCTCCGCCGACAGGCCCCGCCCCTGATTTCCTAGCAGTAATCGCGAGGCCGCTCCGCGCCGGGGTGGGGGAGGGGCACTCTTGCGGTCACACGGGGCGCTCTCATTCAGGCCCCCGCCTTCCTGCAAACCAGCCGACCTGCCTGTTTACACTGGGCGTGAACGTGCGCTGGTTACAGGAGACCACAACGCTCTGTTCCTTCAATTTAATTAAGTTCAGTGACTTAGTCGTGTCCGACTCTTTGCGACCCCATGGACTGCAGGACGCCGGACCTCCCTATCCATCACCAACTCCTGGAGATTACTCAAACTCATGTCCACTGAGTCGGTGATGCCATCCAACCATCTCATCCTCTGTCGTCCCCTTCTCCTCCCGCCTTCAATCTTTCCCAGCATCAGGGTCTTTTCAAATGAGTAAGTTGTTTGCATCAGGTGGCCAAAGGATTGGAGTTTCAGCTTCAACATCAGTCTTTCCAAAGAGTATTCAGGACTGATTTCCTTTAGGATGGACTGGTTGCATCTCCTTGCAGTCCAAGAGCTTTCTCCAACACCACAGTTCAAAAGCATCAATTCTTTCACGCTCAGCTTTCTTTACAGTCCAACTCTCACATCCATACATGACTACTAAAAAAACCATAGCTTTGACTAGAGGGACCTTTGCTGGGAAAATGATGTCTCTGCTTTTTAGTATGCTGTCTAGGTTTGTCATAGCTTTCCTTCCAAGAAGCAAACATCTTTTAATTTCATGGCTGCAGTCACCATCTGCAGTGATTTTGGAGCCCAAAATAATAAAGTCAGCCACTGTTTCCACTGTTTCATCTATTTGCCATGAGGTGATGGGACTGGATGTCATGATCTTAGTTTTCTGAATGATGAGCTTTAAGCCAACTTTTCCACTCTCCTCTTTCACTTTCATCTAGAGGCTCTTTAGTTCTTCACTTTCTGCCATAAGGGTGATGTTATTCACATATCTGAGGTTATTGATATTTCTCCAGGCAATCTTGAATTCCAGTTTATGTTTCATCCAGCCCAGCATTTTTCATGATGTACTCTGCATAAAAGTTAAGTGAGCAGGGTGATAATATATAACCTTGATGTACTCCTTTCCCAATTTGGAACCACTCTGTTGTTCCATGTCCAGTTCTAACTCTTCCTTCCCGACCTGCATACCGGTTTCTCAAGAGGCAGGTCAGGCGATCTGGTATTCCCACCTCTTGAAAAATTTTCCACAGTTTGTTGTGATCCATACAGTCAAAGGCTTTGGTGTAGTCAATAAAGCAGAAGTAGATGTTTTTCTGGGACTCTCTTGCTTTTTCGATGATCCTTCTTCCTTACCTTGCTCCTTATCAGTCTTAAGTCTCTGGTTCCTTTTCAGATTGGGGCACTCAGGCCAGTCTTCGGAGTTGGGAGGAGACAAGGGACAAAAGAAAATCCCTGCTCCTGCCACTGGGTCGGGTTAGTCAGTGGACAAGCTTGTCCTTAAGTACCTGAATGGTCAGGGCATCAGTCACAGTGAGGAAATCCCACTGGAGTTGCCATCTGTTACAGAAAGGGGGACTCCTTGCAGGGTCTGAGGGTGGGCTTTTGTCTAACACTGGGAAATGAATTGTTCCAGGAGACACACATGCTGACAAGGAAGAGGCTTTTGGGGGAAGGGGCTACAGGGTGGAGAGCGGCAGGGTCAGGGAACCCAGGAGAACTGCTCTGACACATGGCTTGTAGTTTCAGGTTCTTTGGTGATGGAGTTAGATTCTGAGTCATCTCTGGCCAATCATTCTGACTCAGGTTCCTTCCTTGTGTCAGCAATGTGTTCTGGTGAACTTTACTGATATTTCTGAGAGTTTATTTACATAGTGCTTACTTTCCCTTAACCCAATTATACCCAGCTCAGTTACAAATTCATTTTCATGTAAAGACAGAACCAGAGATCTCCTTGTTTTACTGCTTCGGTTTTAAAAATGCTATTTCCCGCCCCCCCCCCACCTCTCTGGGGGACCACAGATGGATCAGATGGTTCCTGAGAACCCACGCAGAAGACTTACATTTTGGAGGGGAGAAATGCAGGCTCCCTTTTTTGTTTGTTTTGTTTTTAAAGTCTTCCAAAATGATTGTGAACAGTGACTGCAGCCATGAAATTAAAAGGTCCTTGCTCCTTGGAAGAAAAGCTATGACAAACCTAGACAGCATATTAAAAAGCAGAGGCATAACTTTCCCAACAAAGGTCCCTATAGTCAAAGCTATGGTTTTTTCAGTAGTCATGCATGGATGTGAGAGTTGGACCATAAAGAAGGCTGAACACTGAAGATTTGAGGCTTTTGAGCATCCAACACCACAGTGTTGGAGAAGACTCTTGAGAGTTCCTTGGACAGCAAAGAAATGAAACCAGTCCATCCTAAAGGAAATCAGTCCTGAATATTCATTGGAAGGGCTGATGCTGAAGTGAAAGCTCCAATACTTTGGCCACCTGATGTGAAGAGCCAACTCATTGGAAAAGACCTGGGAAAGATGCTGGGAAAGATTAAAGGCAGGAGGAGAAGGGGATGACAGGGGACGAGATGGTTGGATGGCATCACTGACAATGCACAGGAGCGTGAGCAAGCTCCAGGAGATGGTGAAGGACAAGGAAGCCTGGTTTGTTGCAGTCCATGGGGTCGCAAAGAGTCAGACATGACTGAGTGACTGAACAACAAGCAACTGATGCCCACAACTGTAG